>NW_010560233.1:0-3150 GCF_000687285.1 Phaethon lepturus | reverse complement strand
CCTTGTCCTGCCTCGAACCAGCTGCTGTAGGTAAGGAGAAGGAGAGGATGAAGGAGGAGAAGCAGAGAAAAAAAAAGAACAGGAGGAGAAATTATTTTTTCCCCACTAAGCACCCGAAGGAGCTCTGCTTTGGTTTGCCACCAGCTCCCTTGGCTGAGGCCGGCTGATGCCACAGTGTCCCCTTCCTTCCACGGGTGCTGTCTTCCCTGCAGCTCCTGTCTCCTTGTCCCTCGCCCGCCCGTTCCCTCTGCGTGCCGTGGTCCTTGATGGGGACTCCAGCGCGTCCTCACCTTTCATAGCTCCAGCGTGGCCAAGGAGAGCCAACTCAACTGCCACTCCTGCAAAATTACCTGCTCGGGAGGAGAGATCCAACCCCAGGCACAAGCCGCGGTATCCGGTCTATTAAAAGGCAAGAAGGGACGAGCGAAGCAGCTCCCTGCCAGCCCAAATGCATTAGAGCCATTAAAACCCAAAGACCCCAGTGGGCAAGTCGGGACACAGACTCACCAGCTTTGTAGCAGTTCACCCCAAATCAGTCTGGGCTTCGGCTCACCCTGGTATGAGTGGGGAGGAGTCAGAGTCCTGCTGACCCCTCGAGCAAGGGGACCCATTTTAGTCCCTCCAGCAAGGGGTCAGGGGCCAACCGAGGTCCTGGGGGTTCCTGAGGCCACCCCATGGTGCTGCAGGGCACAGGGAGCTTTGCAGATGGGGTATGTCCCTGTGGAGGGGGTGGGAGGTGTCTTCCCCCCTCTCCTTTGCAGGGGAATGGCTGACACAAGTGTCACAAAAAGCCAGTGCTCAGCAAAGGGCTTTAGCTGGGTTAGCGTCCTTCCACAGCCACGGAGTTCAGCTCAGTTCCCAACCCCCACCTGCACCCAGGCTCACCAGCCAGCCCTCCACACTGGGAATTATTTGCCCCAGATGAGGAAAACCAGAGCAACAAGGAGATCGATCCAGCAGTTGAATCCAGCAAAGCCCAAAGCTGGATCAGCTGCTTCCTTGCCATGGGGCAGGACAACGGGGAGATGTCAGCCTGCCATGGGGCAGAGCCCAGGACACCCAACCCGCCACACCGCTTGGTTGATAAGGGCATCCCACATCCCGACAGAAACACATGATGGAAAAGACCCTGTTATACAAACAGTTCTGACCCTGGCCCACGGGGCAACGAAATCTCAAGGGCTCCAAGACGCTGCAGCTCTCCTTTTCCATCTCTCCACGCAGGCAAGTCAGCAAAGCACAAGGACACAATCCCAGGGCAGAGAAAGCTCCAAAGCTTGGGAGGGAGAAATGGGAGTGCGGGAGCGCAGTTTAGATCCTCCTGGGACATACCTCCAGACCCAGAAGGATGCAGGAGCAAACCACCACATCCCAGCAACGCCCTGAAACATCACAGTTGCTCTCTGGACAATGCAACATCTCCAAGCTGGGGCAAAACCTTTATCCTCCATCCATGATCCAGGAGTGCCTCCATTACCCAGAAAACATGGGGTATTTTTCCATGGCCAGCTCCAACCCTGGCATGGAGGCACCAGCTATGGGGCTGTAAGGGGACTTGCACTGTGCTCTACTCACCTGGTCTGTCTCATCTTTCTGAGAGCTGAGGGGGATTTTGTTTGCTTGGTTTTGGAAGAACAGTAGATTTACCAAAAATTGGAAGATTCAAAAAGGCTGAATCATCCTGAAGCTCAGGGTGAAGCTGAAAAATTGTCTGGAATGAAAAAAAGGAATACATATGTTGGGCAGGGGAGAAGGCTTTGAAGATGTCAAACCATCTTCTTCCATTACTCGCACGATGAATTGATGTATTTGGGCATTTTCTAAGAGAATATTTGATTTTTTCATTCCAACAAATCTATTTTTTTCAGTTCAAAAAATGATCTCAATGTAAAAGAAGAGACCTAGTTAAAATTAGGCAACCCCCAAACATAACAAAACAAAAGCCTTTCAAGCCAAACCAAACATTCTGTCTTTACCTGAAACAACTATTTGCACTGGTATGGGGTACTTTGTGGGTTCTTTTTTTGCTTTCACATTTTGCCAGAGAACGCCTCCTAAATCCCTGTTCTGGGTTGACATGGTCCAATTCCCACACCCAAGGTGTTCTCTTTGGGCAGCAGTCAACACTCTCCATTCATTTTCCCAGCAAAGAGGTTCCCCATCAATAGTCCAGACCCACTGGAGTAAGTATCTCCTCCAAGAAGGACAAACGCTTCAGTTCATCTTGCTCACAGACTTCTGAGCCTGCCCTGTGCACCCTTCACAGGACCCTCACCCAACCTCAAACCCCTGGTTATTGGAGGAGGTTTAAGCCTCCTTCATAATAACTCAACAACCCAACAGCCACGTCTACGTTTACAGTGGAGGAACTTCCTCTGGGGAGGGGAAACAGGGTGTCTTCTCAAGAGACCTGTTCTCCAACCCAACGCAACCCCACGCAACCCAACGCAACCCCACGCAACCCAACGTAACCCAACTCAACCCAACGCAACCCAACTCAACCTTCTCCTTGCCACACCCACGGCCCCAACCTCCATCACCCTCCACGCAAACCAGGTGGCATCATGTCCAACTCCAGGCTCACCATACAGCCGTGGCCAAGAAGAGGGTTTTAGCACCCAAAAAAGGCAGATTTCCCTAAGGCTGCCGTGGGGGAGGTTGCGGGGGGGGAGAGGGTGTTAGACAAAGAGATGCCGGGCTGCATTTCCAGCCCCTGCGCCTGGCTGCAGAGGCAATCGGCAGCAGGGCTGTGCCCTCCGACCCCCAGCAAAGAGGTGAGACCCCAGGAAAGTAGCAAACAAGTCGAGGCGTAAATACGACACGAATCCACGGCACTTCAGTGTGGTTCGTTATCTCCGCTTAGACTGGAGTTGGTGGAGCCGGGTTTGAGAAGAGCAGAAATATCAGCAATTAAAGATATGTCGTGTCAAAAAAACTCTAAACTGATTAAAGTTGAAGGCTCCGTTTTCTTCTTTTCATCAGAGAACGGAATCAAAACCTGCCTGGAAAGACGCGCTCCCCCCGTTCCCAGCGCTCCGAAGGCAGCGCCTGCATCCGTCCTGCTGTGTCCCTGCATTTTAATTACCACCTTATTAATATTCATGAGGCTAGGCACTCAAGGGGGATTGCAGTCTGTCATTCTCTCTCTCT
>NW_010560232.1:0-15803 GCF_000687285.1 Phaethon lepturus | reverse complement strand
GTCCTGGCACGGCAGCTGCAGCTGGACAGGACCAGTGAAAGACCGTTTTTAAAACCAGCCGAAAGAGCTGTTTCGGCAAGTGTGCCGAGCCTGACCAACAGAGCCACAGTTGATACAAAAATCAAAATGAAAACCGCCTGTAAAGCTGGTCTTGCACAAAAACTTCACAGACAAAAGGATGAGAAAGAAGAGTCACTCAGAGGGTGTTTAGGTCCAAATCAGCAAAATGGAATCAATGCACAAGTACACTTCACCAAAACCAGCAATTCCAAGATAAAAATTTAGCACTACTATGTAAGCTTCACCACTTCAAATATTTCTCTAAGATAACAGTATAACATCCATTACAAAATACTTTTTTTTCCTAAAAACTACAGAATAATCTGGATGCAAAATTCAGCCAGCAGCAGGATTTTTCACTCTATTTCACATGGTGGAAAACTCCAAACAAGGCATATGATAAGAATTTCTCTTTTGATGTGAAGGATGCTGATCACCGATCCCCCCAAAGGAGCGAGGGAGCATGGAAAGACCACGTGGAGAAGAAAATTAAACTTCTCCTTCCTCCTGCCCTGAGGCCAATTCCACCTCTTGGGCTTCAGCATAGTTGCTATCTGCTCTGCTAGTAGTTTTCACATATTTTCAAATATTTTCATTTGTCTCTCTTATCTCCATAATTTCTTCAACTCCAGAACTCCAACTGTATATTACTTCTACTTGAGAGCAGCTCTGCAAATATCTTACCACACCCCCCCCCAAAAAAAAGAAAAAAAGAAAAAAAAAAAGGGAAAAAAAAAGAAAAGAGTAAAGTAACCAGGGCATCTGCCCAATTACAGACACCAGTACAGGTAACCGATCAACTCACACACATACTATCTGGACAGGAGGAAGAACCAGCTAGCATGCCATAGTGGATAGAATTGCCACTAATATACTCACTTTTTTCTCCACATCATCATTCAAGTCCTTCCTCCCTCTTGCTTCTTCATAAGCATCCATGAACTTAACAGCTTAAGGGGGGAAAAAGAAGGGGGAGGTGGGACGGGACAGTAATAGCCTCATACTGTTCAAACTGGGTGAACTGGCAGGGTATGAAGAAAAGCAGCAAATTCAGCGCCCTGCATGTGTTACAGAAATTGTTCAGAGAGAACATTTGGAACAGCAGCAGTTTCAAGGGATAAATGGGAAAGTTGGAAAAGGAAGAGAAAGGCAGAGAAAGAAAAAAAAAATCCCTGCTGTGCAAGTATCTTATTCACAACAGAAGATATGCAACAACCAAAGAAATATAGCTTCTTCAGATAGAGGCAAAAAACAGGACTCGTTTTACTTGGGTGGGGGCGGGAAGAAGAAAAAAAATCTCATTTTTGTTCTAACAGCTTTGTTTATGCTGGCCTTGGAGACCTATAGCTGTTGATACATCCCTCTTGGCTCACCATGGACAAAACATCTCAGTTTAGAGTCCAATATTCCAGCTGTGCCTGAAAGGTGGAACCTGGCCTTGAGGCGCACTTCTGCGGATCACCGTTCAAGCCTCATTGGTTTGTGTTTACGGGAACTGATGCTGTTCCAAGTATCCTCTCGACGACGAGCCATTTAAACAACACATGCAGGGAGATGAATTCGTCTTAATCTTGCTTATTCTCCCACACAGAGAAGTTTGTATCATGTTAGATCTGATTCTAAATGCTAAAGCAATCACATGAACAAGAGCAATCACGAAGCACTAAAGAAACAGTCTACTTCCGTTGTCGACTAGCTCACATCTACGCAATCTCCCTGCGGTTATATGCACACATTTGCGGTACGTTTTACGGAGAGGGGTTGGGGTTTTGTTGGTTCGTTGGTTTTGGGGTTTTGTTTTCGGGGTTTTTTTTGTGTGCATGTTTTGGGGTTTTTTTAATTTTTAAATGAGTTTTTATAAGTTGAAAACTCCAGTACTTTACAGAAAGTAATCAAGTCATTTCCAAAACCCAGAATGAAAAATGAGGGTCAAAACATCATTGTCTTCCCCTCCCCAAAATAGACTACCTGTTTCCCAGCAATCCTCTAGGATTTCCTATGGCAAGTTAATATTAATTCTACCTTTTGTTGCAGAGACTATAATACTACTCCCATTTTTTAATATCACATACTATGATTCATGTGTGTCTATTATTTTATGTTGGTGGGTAATATACACATTCTTATTAAAAATTAGGTTAATCCCTTTAATTAGCGTGGCTTTGAAAACTAAATAGGCTAACCTGAATTCTTGTGCCTGTATATAACACGCCAATTTCCAAGCTTTCCACAGGTTATCTGATTATTATGTCTAAATTACGTTGTTAAATAGGCAAGGTGGACAGCTGTACCTCAAAGCAAGGAATTTAGACCCAGTTTGTACCAACCAGTTCCATTAACACAGCCACACCAGAAAAGTTATTTTAATTTTCAATCACTATAGCTCAGCAGCAAACTCATTAGCCAACAATCAACCAGAGTGCATTGCCTCATACAGACCTCCCGGAGCTGGTGCAGCTGTATGGACGCGCTGCCCAAAGCGTGCACACTTTTTTAGTTATTCACCACAGAACAGTTATTCTATTAGACCCAAATACACCCCAATGCGTAAATGGGCAAAAGCTCACCTCTAACTGCACAAAGAATCTATTCATCCTTGGAGAAGCGCACAGAGATCAATCTTGTGGAAACTAGTTTGTACACCTCAGCCACCTCTGTCTCATCATCAGATAGAGTTTATCACTGTGATACACGAGATACTGTTTAAAATTATGGCTGGCCCAACTCAGAGCAAGAACAGCAGGCATGGTTGTAGAATTTAAAGGGGTAACATAACTAAGAGTGTGAAATTATCCACCTGAAGTTCTTTTTAAGTTTATTTCTTCTTTGTTCAAAGTCTTCCAAGGCAAAAGATAAAGGCTAAGTGAAGAGCAATGCTCAACGATTTGTTTTTTAAAGCAGTAAACTGCCTGTGTACAGGCGAAAGCAGCTCAACTGTATCAAGTGTCCAATACTGTTTGACATTCCAGGGCATGGATTTCTGCATGGCTTAAAGAGCAAACAGTAATCAGCTGAGATATCAGCTTCTTGCTTGTTTTCACAAAAATACAGAGAAGCCAATTGCCGCAAACATCAAACCTCAAACAGGGGACATGTCATTTCTAGCTCCCAACGTCTGCAGTAACCGAGCCTGTTAATAATTATGGAATAAAAGTTCACTACACTTTTTTTTTCCCCCCAATGCTAAATTACAAAGCTATACTTTAAACAATCCAGTATTCACTGCATGTAGAGTTGTAATACTTGCATGCTCACTGCAGCTACTAAATACAGTAATAATGATGTCAAACATGACCACTCACTTGCCTAGGCAAGACTTAAATTTATGCCTCTATAGAGTCAGAAATTAATAGCCTAACATTTGTTTTCCTGTGATTCACGGGGTTTCAGGAATTGTTACAATAGACTAGGAGGGGCAGCGAAAGGCGTAGTAAAATAATGGATTAAGAAAACTCTCAGTACAGCAAGACTTGAAAACGCACTTACCTCAGCTGTAATTACAAGCCTGAATGGCCACAGCTGATCTCTAACCCCAAACACTGCTTACACTCCCATTCAGCAAGTCTGTGTTAGGAAAAAAATCTTTACTGTGGCCCTATTAAACAAACATTTCCTTGTACTTGTTTTAAAGGTTCTACTAGTTTAACCTGCTTCTAGAGAAAGAGTCAGACCATGGCGTTTACAAAATCAGAGCACTAACTACCTCAAAGCCCTCAAGTTGTTCAGATTTTCATAGGTCTCACCACTGTCTTTTTGCTGAATTGTTCCAGGAAGGGAACTGCAACCATATTCACCTGCTATTTGACATCGGCAGCTCACCCCCCTCTCTAACGACTGCTGAGATTGCTTTATCCAGGAATGCATACTCGAAATTTTAACCTGTAATGTCCTGGTCAAACTGGGGATGTCCAGATACCCTATTTGGTTTATGATACTGCTAATGAATTGCCAAAGAGGTCGAGCTGGTTACTGTGAAATAAAAGCTTATATTCTCAAGCAGTGCCTTTCAAAAACCAGAAGTATTCTCCATGTCGAAGTAATTTTCTCCTAAGCTTGACTATGACACCAGTCCAGCTATGAATTCTTTAAGACAGGTGTTTATTTTTTAACTGGACAAACAATTATGCCAGCTGAGGTAGCCAAGTATGAAAGTAATGTGGATTTAAAAACTCAGACTTTGCCAGTTGGGGACATTTTATTCCAGTCTCTATCTTTGATATCAATCATGGAAGGAGAAGAAAAAAAAAGGAATTAAAATACTACTCTGATTGTGTGCACATAGTGGATGGTACCAGAAGAGTCTCAATTTGTAATAACAAAACTTTGGGCTTGACTTTAACAATAGCATTTTCTGGCAAAGACAACGGAGCTCTGGAATAGGTTGCCTGGGGAGGTCTCTAGATCACCCATATCCACTAGATCCCTTTAAGAAGGTTAGACAAGCACATCAAGACTCAAGAGACGGTTGACTGTGACTTGGGAAAACAGATGAATTAGAGGAGTGAGTTTCAAAGTTCCTTGTGTACAGCATACATTTTCTCCATCCTCCATGTTCTGAAAAAGATACATATACAGATACATACATGTATACATCCCCACCTACATATTCTATGGTCCCATTTTAAGAAACATAAAACTATATACCTCTCAAATACTAAAAAACAGTGCTGAAAAGGACTTCATCTACCTAATTAATAGTGATCTCATGTGAAAGATGCACAAGGGGGAAAGCAATAGAAAAAAAGACCGTATAAACTTGCTGCCAATCTATGTTCTACGCCAAATGAAACAACTGTTAAGGGAAAACCAAGAAAGGTCCACTGCAAAAACTCTTTTGGTTCAATGATTTTGGAATTCTTTGGTCAAGCAGGCAAGTAAGGTTCAAATCTCTGTTCTGCATCAGGTATGGAAACACAGAAGTTGTCACTGTTTTGTGAGGTTTATGGCTGGCATATAAACCCCATGAGTCATCAAGTTCTGTTCACTATGCATCTTTGCTTTTATTTAAAAGGCTTGAAAAATTACAGGGTTTTTTTTCCCCCCTTGGCTTGAAATAATATCACAAAAATATTTGGGAGCTACCTAAATTTTGCGTGTTTATCCGCTCCATACATAAGGGACAAAAGTTAATTATACAACCCAGTTATGTATTTAATGTCCCAGGGCCAAGTCACTGTATGTCCACAGGAAGCATTAATAAACACGATTTACCTCACTTTATAAAAGTTGCGATTACCATTTTTCAATAACTGAAGCTATCAGCACTATGATATTTCTCATATCTCATGAAATTGAGCCAAAATGGCAAAGCCTATTTGAATTTAGCTCAAATGTCAGTTTATTGTGAACATGTTCTCTTTTTGTTCCAACATAACATGTCAAAATTCAGGGCTGGATTTCCGAGAGCGTAGCACACCAGGGCTCAGCTGAGAACAAACAGAAGCAGCAAAGTGCATGCGGTAACAAGCCGCTATTTTAGCGCCTAACTGGGAGGTAAATATTCTAGGGTAAAAAAAAAAAAAAGACACAAAAAAAGCAAGCCTGCTTATTTTCAGAAATGTTACAATTTAAAGACTGTATGTAGAAATGGTCCACTTTGCATTTCAGTTACTCAACACATGAGAAGTATATAAGAAGTTTCCTCCATGGAATAGAGAACACCACAGTGCTATGTACTTCTCCAAAGACCCACTGAAGTCAATTGAAAGACTTGAATTCTAGCATATGTTGCATATATGAAATCTGCATACACATTAAAAACCCCTCGTAAGTTCATAAAATTATTTTTTTGTAATGCAAGATGTAAAGTCTATTTGAGAAGGAGTATGTAACATTTCTGCAACTACAATACAAGGTACAAGGTTGAAAGACTCAAACGGAAGACATCTTTGGTTGCTGATACAGGAAGAATTTAGAGATAGACATTTTACTTTCAAATATAAGAACCTGGCAATAAAAGAAAAAATGCTGAAACTACCTCGATCTGTAATAACACAAAAACCACGGCCACTTGGTGTTTTTACCTCAGCAAACTGAAGCCTTTGTTACGGGTTATTGATATTTTGCTTCTGAGCTGCTACTGAAATACCACCAAGCTGTCGGCTCCCATTCACATACTGACGCAGACCCATCTTTCTTGTTTTGAAGACCGACAAAATAATCGTAAATTGTACGCTGTGGACTAGGAAACCCTAGTATTTCAATTATGACTGAAAGTGAAGAGATTCTTAAAAAGGAAACAAAATTTGTAACTTTCCTGCCATACAGACATGATGGTTACAGCATAATTTAGCATATAAGCAAACTTTATAAACTGCATGCTAAATTATCTTCAAGTGGAAGTATTCCAACGAACTGTACATACCATCAACCTTGAGATGCTTAGTTTGATACAGAAATATGTTATCAACTCATCAGGTGATCACCTCCAACGCATCAGAATGTAGGAAGGTCTAAATACCAACTTACACAGTGTTTATTAGTGCTTGCAATCCCTGTTTGCATTACCTGATATAAAAACGTCTTTCAAAAATCATGGCATATGCACACAGGATTAGCCTAAAGTTAAGTTTAATGATTTTAATAGTTTTTCAGAATAAAAATATTCAGATTTTTACTCAAAAAGAAGAAAAAGATCACATTCCCACAGAAAGAGTTGAATGTTTCAGAGGATACAACCCAACATTACTCAGGCCTGGAAATATTGTAAAACAAATTAAAAAATGTACCAACAAGAAAAATAAGTGATTTCCCTAAGCATTTCCATAGCTTGCATAAAGACATCAATTACCATAGCTTGTCTTTTGAATTAATGATTCACAGTGATGGATTATTCATGCAAGTCGGCCAGCTGAACATTATACTTTGACTCTGGGGAGAAAGTATAGCATGTCTTAATTAACTATATTTTGTATAAGTCAGAAGACAGTCAGAAAATTTTTATTTCTCTAGCCAACCAGGTAAAAGATAAGAAAATAAAACTAGTAGTAATTTAAGTATGAAAAAATCTTCAGTAGTCTCCATAATCCATATTTAAAGTGACATAGCGAGAGCACGTTGCCTCAAGCGACTTCTGTAAAGTAGTTCCAAATTGCTGTTTTGTTGAATGAACTGACTTCAGGTGTACTCCATTTAAGCGTGAAAAAGAGATGGAAATTTCAAGTTAATATCTGTTTGCTGTTGTATGCGCAACCTCACAAGACTTCAGTGATGGAACAAATTTTTATTTCAAAAGGATATCAAGTATTTTCACAGCCTTGACAGGAATTCAACTCAGCACTGAATTTTTCTAGGAGTAAATGATACCTTACCACAAATATTTTCTAAATGAATGCTGTATTCTAACGGCCTCCTAGAACATACGTAATATTTATGTGTTGTGCAATTTTTATGATATTTGTTACTTTGATCAGGACAGTGCAAAATACCTCTACAATTTAAACAATATCTAGGATTTGCAACTGTTAGCTTTCAAAGTGTTATTCAATCATTGTATTGAAAGATTTACAAAATAAAAATGGGAAGTTTATGATAAATGTTACCATTTATCCTTAGAGTAATATGAATGATCTAATATCTCTAAAAATCTATATCAAGCTATCCTATCTATAGGATAGCAAAGACCACCATGCCTGATGAATTATATGACCACCTCGTTGCTTACACAGCTTATATACAATACATTAAGGTTGTTAAAAGTATTAATCACACTCAAATAGACCTTTACCTTTTAACAAACTAATACCCAGATGCCTCACACTCATTACTGGATTTTGTTTTATGAGTAGGAGGGGTCCATTCTCACTTTATATTGGAGAAATGCAGGTTAAGTATAAATTAGATGACTTGTTTCTAGATCCTTTGGTAGTGGACAAGTAAGCTTTTTTTCTTCTGCCTTTAAAACTAACCTATCCATTGGCGTTACCTTCTCTGGGGTCCCATGACAATCCTAGAGCCTCTGAAAGCAAAACTTTAATTTTGTCCTTGCTGTCTTGGTGCTTCAGCAATATTTCTGGGGATTCTTCCAAAGCCCTACAATTCTTAAGGAATTAAGTAATAACTCAAAGATAGGATAGTTACATAGATAAGGATCAGGATCAATTCAATTAGTATCTATCAATCCTGATATGACAACTAGTGGGAACACATGTTATCATACATTGGCCTCCACAGGACTTTCACTACAGGTAAAGATGATACCCCATTGGACCTAGCTCCTGGTAAAAATTCTTATATGCAGATTTGAATTTATGTTGCTTTCCTTCCAAATACAGGATACGCTAGTATACTCGTTGAGAAATATGCTTTCATCACTTCAAGGATTGACTTTCATTGTGACTGAGTGGAAGCTTGTCCTCTTGAAGCTAAATGGTATTTTGCTGTCACTTGATATATGAAGACCTGGTATCAGGTATGTCAAATTCACAAGTGTACTGTGTTTTGATATTGTACGTACATTTTCCTCCCTCACAGTCGTATATGAAAAATTACTAATGGCATTTTTTCGCATCATGCGTATCATACCCTCAAAGTACATCTACTTACAGTCAATTTGTTTCTTACTCACTTTCATGGATATCTTCTTTTATATGCCCTGCTGCTCCATATCCCCCATAATTAGACATTTCTGCTTGCTTGTTTTTCTGATATTTGTTTTTCTGAGTATCTCCTTGTAGATCTGATATCCTGCTTTCTTTAGTATTTCAACACAGGCACAGTAGGGAGAACAGATGGAAATTGCCAGATACAGATGACGCCAAGTAGCTTCTGTGCAAGTGGAGACTCCAAAAGCTCTAAAATCCACATGGGTTTTTGTGCTACCATGACATTTTCTATGCCTCCGAAATGCTGGGGAGGACTAAGCAAAGGCACTCTCGACAGGAAACCGAGAACAAGATGGCTGTAGCATGCAGCGACCACACAGGTGACAGTGAATTGGGGAGCTGCGTTCAGGCACGCATGGCACACGAGACTTCAGAACCTGTCCCCAGGAAGAAGAACACTTACAGCTACAAAGCACCACAAACATTGTTTTGAGTCCTATCAGGCATCACCTTTCTATTAAGAATGTTACCTCACCTCTTGATGAACTCCCAGTAGGTATTTAGAGGTGCTCTTCAGACTCCCGAGTTTGTCAGATGAGGGGCAAGGGGAAACATGGGAAGTTGCTATTCATCAGCTATTTCTTGTCTCTGGCTTAATAAAAAAACAACAACTTATTAAAAAGAACACATCCAAACAAGTTCACCCACATGGGGGGGAGATATTTCACAGACCACTGTTATTTTCTGTTTGAAGCAGTAGTAATAAAACCACTCCTGGTTACTCTGAAAAGAAAACCGGAGCTAGTACTCCTCAGTTCTGCTTCCTTGCAATGGCATTTTCAGATGGCAGGAGTGAGGAGGTGGAGATTAATGCCCTTGGAGACTGAAAGAAGCAAAGATTTGTATGCAGGCACTGCAGGAGCACAGAGCACCACGGGCAGAGCAGAGGAAATGCTGGAGCATGCAGAGCTTGGTCTCTAGGGTTAGGCCTGGGCCCTGGGGGAGCCTGATAAAACAGGCAAGCAGGTGAAGAGGGAAGGCCCAGTTCTGATGCAGAGGAATGACCTAAGGCAAAGGCAGAACATCCCTTCCAGACTTTCACAGCCATCAGCTACAGGCAACGCATAATCCCTATCCTGTGATACTTACGTCACCATTACTGCAGCATGGAAGTGAGAACATAGCCACCAAAGACCAAACGGGTGTTCAGCTGAAAGGGTCCAGCTCTGCATCTCCCACGCTTACATCATAAGTGCTAGATGGTTGTTCTTTTCAACACCTTGCCTTACTCCTCTTAAGAGAGTCTCAGACACAGCTTCTTCCCAGCTCCTCAATTTGCAGACCTCCACTGATAGCTTCCTTGGATAGAAAGCACTGGAGAACAGATGTGTTCATGAATTCTGTGACGACTCATCACAGGCAGAGTCACAGGACAAGGAAAAAAAGAAGATGGTCCATAGCGTATGCAGTTATGAACTACCACCTTATTTTTCACGCTAGACCACAGAGGTATAGCAGTCACAGTAAGCATTAAACTAGAAGTCTCCTCTGTCCTCTTCAACTCAAACATCAGCTTTCTCAAATATTATCTGAACCTTTGTTTTAGAAGTGTGGAGTCAGCTTTGGTTTTTTTACTTTTATTTTTTTTAATAACAAAACCACCTGCTGACTGCAATATTACTGTGAATAAACAACGTTACTTTAATAAAGAGGTTTTTATTCACCATATGTAAGTGCACATGCTTTTAAAGACAAAATAGAATTACTACAGTGTTTTAAAAGTCCATATCCAGTTTAATAAGAGACTAGTTTATTCCTCTTTAGTACTTGTAAGAATCATTAGACATCTTTCAACTCCCACTAATTACTTGGTTTTGGCAGACATTACTGTTTCCTCCTCCTGCTTTTCTGAATAAATCCGAAATTAACAAGTCAATAAACTGACATATTTACAGTAAAAATAACTTGGCTTCCCTCTCTCCTTCCTCCCACTTCTCGTATTTCTCTTTGCAGATGAAAAGTTTATCATTCACCTACAGGCTGTACATAAAGCAATTTGGGTAGGGACCTAGGCATCCTTCCTTTATATCAACAAGATCTCAAGTTGAAGACCTGATATTACAGTAAGCTGTTCATGTTGTCTTAGGTTTTGATTAATAGCTTTAAATAGTTTAGAAACTAGAGCAAATGCTTTCTTTTGAAAAAAGATACCCAAGAAAGAAAACATGAGCTGCTTCAGTGAACTCAAACTGCTATGTGAAGTACACTATCATTAAATGCTCCAAGAACTGCTTTAATATAAATGTGGGAAAAAAAGCATTTGAAAAGGGCAGTTTTAGTGTATCAATTAAAAAACATGTCTTAAATCTTTAGACCTATTTTCTTTCTAACCACAACTTACATAACTGAGATGTATGTGGAAAACTCGGGCAGTGAACATTACCTCGGACATAGAAACACGTTACTGAAAAATGACTTTTTGCTATACTGTCAAGGAAGGAGGCCATCTCCAGTGGCTAAGTGATCATGAGGAGTTCAGACAGGGTGTCTTTATCAAAGTACCCACGCTCCTAACATTACCTTTACATGACAAGGTCAGTTAAAAAATTGTGTTGAAATGTAGATGTCCAAGATCTCCAACTTCTACAGGAGAATCAAGTGCTGGAATAGCATCGCTCCTCAAAAAGCACCAGATGCAAAATGCAGCTAGTGAGCAAGTGTTTGGGCATATTACCTCATTGCAAAGGTAATTAAAGTGTCTGCTTTCCTGTAGTGTCCGAGCAAAATTCTCAGAATTCGGTCAGAATTCCAAAAGCAAAACAAAGCCTTAAAGATGTTGTTCAAATAAGTTAGAAAGGAAATGACAGTTCTCTCTTCTCAGATGAGGAAGTCCCTGAAACCCACTGCACATACAGAAACATGGACGATAAAAATAGATGAAAACAGAAGAGCACAGGAACTGAAGTATCTCCGAGGTTTAGAGACATCATTCCTAGCTAACAAGTTCTTGGTTTTGTGTATTTAAGAAATCCCACTGCACACATGGTATAGTTTCAGTTTCAATTCTGACAGAATTGATCTTTCTAGAAGCAGCCAATTGTCCAATAGTCCCCTCAAGTCATCATGGGTTTAGATTTGACATACACAAATAGTTTACATTATTGAGCAATTATTTGTTCAGACATAATGGTAATGGTAAAGGCTGCAGGGCTGAAGTACATAAATAAGTAGAAAGATGTCTTCTGACTAATAGGCTAGCTATTTGATTAAAACTGAATCCAATCACACTGTTTAACTTTCTTCTGGTCAAGCACTGGCACAGGCTGCCCAGGGAAGAGGTGGAGTCACCATCACTGGAGGTGTTCAAAAAACATGAAGACCTGGCACTTCGGGACATGGTTTAGTGGGCATGGTGGTGTTGGGTTGACGGTTGGACTTGATGATCTTAGAGGTCCTTTCCAACTTTAATGATTCTATGATTCTTCTAGATGGAGTATTACTTGTCATTATTGATTTTCTCCAAAAGAACAGTCTCAAGGTCTTGAAAAAATATTTCTCAAGAATCAACATAATGTTTAAACACCCAACTAAACCAAAAATCCTTAACAACACAGGAGATCAAATCTTATTTAACCCAAAAGCCAGACACATTTAACTCATTAGCTTGTATCAGTAAGAAATTTTCTCTTTTCCCATCTCATAGTGACAGCTGCTTTGCAATGACTCTAAAAGACCAAAAAGAATGCAGATAACTCACGCAGCTTTTATCACATTAGCCACAGTCTGCAGTTTTCATAATCATTAGCTTTAAAGTATATTAAACAAAGCAGAACATGACCTTACAGTTGATATTTTAATCACACCACATAAGAACAATTCTTTATCGTGCATACTTTATTAAGGCCACCAAATGAGATGATATTCAGAACTACTCCAAACACAAACAGGCAGAAAAGAACACTACTGCTGCATGGCCCAGTGACATCAGGCACTGACCACGCTACAAGGAGGGTTCCCTGCTTTTGAATGCAGGGTCACCAAACAGCTTCCGACACGTACCTCTGATCTTGGCTGGTCTGAGGGATCAGCAAGAAGCAGATGTGTGCAAGTGTACAAGACTAATAGGTAAAAGAAGCTGAAGCTTTTAGTTTTAAAATAATGCAAGGGAGCATAGCTTCACTTATTAGCAAAATGCACAGATTATCTTAACTATGTTTATATTTAGTACAATAGGTAATTACCTTTTTAGATATAGAATTTTGGGGAGGGAAAATGAGAAAAGATGGCAGGGCATTCTTCCAGTGAAGTCAGGAAATTGAAGAGATTTCATACAGGCATTCATCCTACTTGAATTCTCACAGTACTGTCTTGTTACAGACCTTCTCCAACAAAAATCCCCCTTCTAATGACTGTACCAAGCTATTTACACTATTAAAGTATATATTCCTAATGTGATTGAAGCAGTTTACTCACATTCCTGTCATTTTGTACTGCTTTAAATACCAAGTACAGAGGGAATATAAGTCCAAAACTTTACCCTTATTATTTAAGTGGGTGTGGGAGGGGAGTGTTGTTTGTCTTAAAGTGGATAGTTGCATTATCTCTAGTACAATTTTACACAGAAATTTAAAGAAAACGTGTTGTTCTGTCAAGTCAATCATTCAAGATTCAGAAAGTATTTCTTTTCCTCCTGCAGAAATGCACATTACATTATTGGAACTTGGGGTGGAAATAACCTTTTGTCATCCAGTTCACAAGACTAACAGCACTCAAAAGACACTAAGTAAACTCTACAATTTTAAAGATACTTCCAAATTTAACTACTCTGGTCCTTCATGTATTTGAAGAAAAATACAAAGTTATCACTAATCACAGTTGACTATGTAGATGTTTTCCCCTACCTTGCCCCTTATACTGACATGTAACCAGAGATACTGACTGTATCAGAGCTATGCAAGTGTACACAAAATAAAGAAAATCAGGCATTAATTTTTAAAGCCATGTTTAAGCACAAATTTTTAAACATTATTTTGAACACACAGCACAATGAAGATGAGGACAGCCTAAAGACTGAGTACAGGACAGATGTACTCTATATTAATTCATATTCAACCTGTGTTTTACAATGACAGAACAATGTATTGCCAACACAGAAAACGGATTCTCAGAAATTATTTTAAAAGGTATTCAGCCACACCAAAAAATGCATCTTCATGGATGATGAGCAACACGAATTTGAAATTTTGAGGAAAAAAAAAAAAAAAACATTAGACATGTTAGTTGAAAAGGATTTTAAAGAGCGAAGAACAGCTAGACCTTGATGCGGAGAAACCTACCAGCGCTAACCCTTCTCCACTGCTACATTTTGTGATACAGAAGATTAGAAGTTGAATTAAACTACCCATAAACACAACATTTAAATCTACAGAATAAATTTCAAAACACTTATGCAAGAGGAGGTTAGCAAGAGACCCAAGTCCTAAAAAGGAGCACAGAAGCACACCACACCAGCCTGCTCCCACAGGAAGCACGTCACTTAACAGCTCGGAGGTGCATTAATCCTGGGCCATTTCTGGAATCAACCTGAGCCGGCAGCACTGTAGTTAAAGCGTTCAGTAGGCCAGAGACACAGGATATTCTGTGGTTTCAACAACGAATATGTAAGTAGGTGAGTGACAACTTCATGAATACTTTCACATGAACAAATCATTTGCTGAAGATGGTAGATGGGGAGACAAAAGTCAAAGCAAATTTAGAAATCCAAACTCAATCTCAAACTGAAGGATGTGAATACACAGGATGAAAAGTCTTGTGAAAATAAATCTTGATAGCAACCTTAACACTGCCACAAGCCTTCACCTTGTATTGTCTCTTAAGTTGCCCTGTGTAATTCTGTAGACAACCCATACCTTAAAGAAAAAGCCAACAACCACTCCTCCTCCCTCACCGGCTTGACAATTATTTCTCATCACAGTCAACCAAGCCACAGCAATTCTGAAAAATACAATGGACGTAAAAATAAGAAAATATGAAAGTGGTCTGAGGCCTCACTGATAAAAAAAAGGAAAAGTAGATAAAATTGATGGATGGGGACAGCATACTCTATTTTAAGTGCTAGCACCAGTAGGACTGCAGCTTTGTAGCTTTACTTTAAAAGGTACTAATTTCACTGGAAGGATAAAATACCACAGACATACATTTGGTTCAATCTATGCTATGACATTTTGGTAAACGTCTCTCACCTAAGCAGAACGGCATCACTTTCCATTAGACTGAAGTACTCATCACATCAAAAACAAGGAGACAAGAACTGAGGAATCAGAGATGGTAGGTGATTAAATTATTAATCACAATTCATACACAGTATGCAAGTTATAAGTAGCACTTCGATATCAAGATGTGTGGAGTATTTCATGTATGAGAGATCATACATAGGTCTGACTAAAACAAAAGAAGGTGGTGTGAGGAGGAGACAATTTGGTACATGTAATAACAATCCAGGTGCTTTTTTTGGTGTTTTTTTCTCCTCCTCACCCAGTGTTCTTGAAGGTGATGGGGACCGGTAACATACGTGGATATGTGCAGATGATGTCTGTTCCCCAGACAGACATCAAAGTCTTCCCACTTTGCCATCTCACTGCTGCAAGAAGTTACAGGCAGCGTTTGCGAAGTTTAATACTTCATCTGCTCCTTCACATGTTCGCACTGGAATTCACGCGTCTTATTAACGTCAGGTAATACTGATCAGTATTTAAAAAAAAATAAAGTTTTAAGACTGATGGATCAGAAACGCAGATACAAATCCAAACCCGAGTTAACACTTTAACAACTGCTTTAACTTTAAAGCCTACCAATAACACAATTACCGGGACAAATAACGCACAGTTTACTTCAGATGTAAAAAGACAAAACACTCCGCATACACACACAGTCCGCAGGAGCGCGGAACGAATTAGCGCAGCGAGTCCGCCGTACAGGGCCAGGCCCCTCACAAAAGGGCTTCGGAAGCGCCGCTCCGGCCGGGTGGCGGCCAGAAAGCCACGCAGCCCTGCACGACACCACCTTCCTCGCCACGGAGGGGTTTTTAAGAGTGACTTACGCCGGTATAACTCGAAAACAAAGTGCTCGGTGCTGAGGCGCGGGCGCCGGCGCGCGGGGCTGAGGACGCCTCAGGCTCCCCGGAGGCGGGAGCGCTCCCTC
>NW_010560231.1:0-1507 GCF_000687285.1 Phaethon lepturus | reverse complement strand
GACCTTCTCCGCTCTCGGTGGGTGCCGAGGTCCTAGTCCGCAGGCTCAAGGAGGGGAGCTGCCATGGAAGAGAGTGTGTTCAGCGTGCAGCAGATACAGCCCAACGTCATCTCGGTGAGGCTCTTCAAGCGCAAGGTGGGCGGCCTTGGCTTCCTGGTGAAAGAGCGCGTCAGCAAGCCGCCCGTCATCATCTCGGACCTGATCCGGGGCGGGGCTGCGGAGCAGAGTGGCCTCATCCAGGCTGGGGACATCATTTTAGCCGTCAATGGCAGGCCCCTGGTGGACATGAGCTATGAGACCGCGCTGGAGATACTGAGAAGCATCGCCTCCGAGACCTACGTGGTCCTCATCCTGCGGGGCCCCGAGGGCTTCACCACTCACCTGGAGACCACTTTTGCAGGCGACGGGACACCAAAAACCATCCGTGTCACCAGACCCCTCTGCTCACCTCCGAAGGCAGTTGACTTGTCCAACCCAAGCCCGCACGGCAAAGAGCAGCCGCTGCCAGGAGCCGACCACGCTATGGGCTCCCTGTGGACAAGAGAGATCGGGCGGGAGGTGGAGCCGATGGTCCACATTAACGGCGTCGTTACTGGCAGCAAAGGGCAGGACGCTGGGAAGGGGAAGGAGGGGGCCTGTGGCCACCCTTGCCTCAACGGCGGCGTGGAAGACAATGAACTGCTCAAAGAGATTGAGCCCGTCCTGGATCTCCTGAAGAGCAGCAGTAAGGACAGCGGTGGAGATGCACCCTCCAAGGTAGAGACAAGAGATATAGAAGTCCAGGTGGACTGGTAGGTCCCTAAATACATTTTTTTTATATTTGGTGAAATGTGCTGGTTTTGGCTACCCAGCGTGGCTGGTTTAGGTGGCGGTGGGCACCTGGCCAGAAATGGCTGCTGTCTGACACAGCGGGATGGAGGTGGGGAGGAAGAGATGCAAAAAAAGGGGGAAGTGGTTGATGAGAGGAAGAGAAAAGGGATGAAAAACTGGGAATAGATGGTGGAAGAAAGGGAGAGAGATGTAAGCGTGGGAAATTGGGGAGACAGCCGGAGGAATGTGTCATGGAAAGCTGAGCCATGTGACAGAGCGGATCATGGGCTGGGTTTTGTTTCTGTTCCGTGTTTTCTAATTTATTGTAAGCTTTAAACAACCCCCCGTGCCTCAGTTTCCCCATCTGCCAAATAAGATTCACGGTATCGTCGGTCTTTGCCGATTTGGAGCTCTTCCCTTGAAATCTGCTATTGATGAACTGCCGGAGAGGGAGGAGGAAGGTCAGACCGGCGGAGTACGGTGCTTCCCAGGAGAAACCAGTTTCAAAACCTTCTGTGCTTTGGCAGCCAGGCTCTGGCTCTGGGGAGGGGAGAGGGGAGCCCCGCTCCAGCTCCAGCCGAAGCCCAGGGGACCCCAGCGCAAGGGCGGCGGGACCTGCCTTGGGTGCTCCTGTTTTCTGGGAAGGGGCGAAATGTTTCCTGCCGAGAGCTCCGGAGCGGCCATCCCGCGGTGAAAC
>NW_010560230.1:1772-1989 GCF_000687285.1 Phaethon lepturus | reverse complement strand
GTGGGGTGCGGGTGGCGAGGGCAGAAATTTAAAAAAGGGGATGAGGTGGGCAGGACGTCTTTCCGGTCGCAGAGAGAAATAGCTGAGGGAAGGCAGAAAGTCCATTCTTGCTATCGAAACGGCGCCCGTTACCCCCAACAGCTTCCCGCTGCGGAGGGCGCCTGTCGCGGCATCCAGTCAGCTCACAGAGACGGCAGGAGGAGGGGGCTGGGCGGGG
>NW_010560230.1:0-1741 GCF_000687285.1 Phaethon lepturus | reverse complement strand
AGGAGGCGGTGGCTGGCCGGGGCAGCCTCCCTGCCTGCCAAGCCGCCTCCGCCAGCTGGGCCGCTCACCTACGCGGGGCCGAAATCGCGCTCCCGGTTGGCACAAGACTTCCGCTCGGTCGGACCGGAGCTACCCGTTAAAAGCGAGGGAGGGATCTGAATTGGAAAGTGGATTAATTCTTCCTGCGGGTTTACGGTTCCCAGAGTACATTAAAAGTGGTGGGAAGGGGATTTTTTCCTCCGACTAGAAGTAAGCAGTTAGTAATGTACACCCAACACCAGGAACCAACCGATCTCCCAAGGGAAAGGCCGCAGCTCCCCGCCCAAAGCCTCCCTGCACGAGGCAGTGGCTCTGCTGAACGGCCGTGGTGGCAACACGAGTTGCAGCATCGCCTCTGCCGTGGCCACCCCCTAAAACACACTCTTTGATGGGTCGTGGTCACATACGCAAAAGCTCCCGAGCGGGAGAGATGGATGATGTTGCTGCCAGTGGGCTCATTAGTTTCGATTTATAAAAGGCACATGTCCTTTGAGAAGGAAATGAGCAATCCTGTGTAGCCATGTAATTACAAATGAGGTTAATACGTCGCCAGTTCACTCGGGAATAAGCGGGAGAGCCAGCACCGTTTAGAGCAAGGTTCAGAGCAAACCTGGAAGATGAAACAACTTGGTAGCTCTACTGAAATACCATCATCCATCACCTCAGCAGGCTTTTCCTTTAATTTTAATTTCTTTTACCAGCTGTCATGTGCCCTCAGATACTTCTTACTCAAAGCACTGACTGTTTCATTAATACCCTGCTAAGGAAATCACTAGTAATCAACTGCCACAGGCAGGCTACCACTAGCAAGTCTTGGCTTTTACTTAAAAATAAAAATAGCATGACCTGCTTCTCTCATCATGGGAAAAAAAGGAGAGGCAGCTGCCACCTTGCAATGGCCTGCACATGTTGGCCCCCTCATTTCACCTGTAGCTTGATCCACAGCACTGGTCCAAACCAAAGCAGGCCAAAACCAAGATAGCAAGAGCTCACCTCAACTATCAAAATGAATGGAGATGTGAAGGGTCCCAGCCCAAGCATGGGCCCCTTCACTCTTGTCACCAGGTACCCACAGGGATGCATCCATGTCCCTGTAGGTGCCTGGTGACAAGAGGGAAGGGGGCCGCTCGTCCTTTTCTGGTATAGCCTGAACCTGAGGGGACACCCCCACTTAGGAGGCTACAGCTCAGGCACAGGGCTCAGGTGCCACCTGTAAGGCAGGAACAATCACAGAATCATTAAGGTTGGAAAAGACCTTTAAGATCATCAAGTCCAACCATCAACCCAACACCACCATGCCCACTAAACCATGTCCCAAAGTGCCACATCTACACGTTTTTTGAACATCTCCAGTGATGGTGACTCCACCACTTCCCTGGGCAGCCTGTTCCAATGCTTGACCACTCTCTCAGTAAAGACATTTTTCCTAATATCTAGTCTAAACCTCCCCTGGTGCAACTTGAGGCCAATTTCTCTCATCCTATCGCTAGTCACTTGGGAGAAGAAACCAACGCCCACATCGCCACAACCCCCTTTCAGGTTGTTGTAGAGAGCGATAACGTCTCCCCTCAGCCTCTTCTTCTCCAGGCTGAACAACCTCAGTTCCTTTAGTCACTCCTCACAAGACTTGTTCTCTAGACCCCTCACCAGCCTCATTGCCCTTCTGTAGATATGCTCCAGCACCTCAATGTTCTTCTTGTAG
>NW_010560229.1:25625-48100 GCF_000687285.1 Phaethon lepturus | reverse complement strand
TCCCCCCGCCCCGGCAGCGCTCGTCAGGCTCGGCCCTTCCCTTCCTCCCCCTCGCCTCACTCTCCGGTACCCCTTCACCTCACCCCCACTCCCCTTCCCCTCGGTCCGGGGGTTCGCGGTCACCGGCCTGCGCTTCATCTGTTTTCCAGATGTATCAGCAGCGCCCTAAGCAAGCCCGGCATTTTGGTAGCGATGGTCTTGTGGGGGTGGCTTTGCAATCTCGATAGGGTTTCCCCCCGCCCCGGCCTTGGTGCAGCAGCGTTTCTCTGTTCATGTGCAGACCGGAAAGCTATGATGCACGTAGCCCATGGCAGGGGGACAGGCTGGGGAATGTATACTTTAATTGGTCTGGCTTTAGAAAGCTGACCTTTCAAATACCATAGGCATATGGGGTTTGAGATTGCAGGAAGAAGGTATGCGATATGTCCAGGTGTGTGTATTTGAGTTGCTCTGTTTTTTAAATTATGACGATTTAAATTTCCCTTTTACAATGCCGTAAAATAAACCCGGAGATACAGTATGGAGTCCTGTAGTATTTTACGTCGACACTAGGGGTGTCTCCTGCTTTTCACCGCTGCCAAGAAATCAACGCCCTTTTTTAATAAACATTTATTTTAGCTTAAATTATCCAGTACCCTGGCTGCAGGAAGACTCCGGCAGTATTTTGTCTTTACAGCTGGAGAAATAGAAGTGGCTTAAACTTTTTCGTTCTTAACCCTTTAAGAGCAAGGCCAGCTGTTTATCACATTTCCCATTAGACATCACAAGGCTTGGGAGCTGAAAATGGGTTTCCTTTTGGTTTTAAGCAGCAGATCGCAGCCTTTCTTTTAAAAATTAAAGTTGTAGCAGAAAGTGATGTGCCATGCTCAGGCTATCTTTGCGTGTACACTTTAGTGTCTGTTAGATGTGCATTTGGAGAAATACTTTGAAATATATAAAGGTTTGGTTTCAGGTGGGAGCTAAACCAATGTGTTTACTTAATGCCTTCACATGTAGTCCTGGAGTACGTGAAGGCTGTGAGAAAAGAAAGCTCATATTTTGAGAGCAAGGTATTAATGAAATCAAGACTTAAAGAAAAAAGTTATGATTAGAAATTACACCATGGTTTCTATACTGCTAATTGCTGTGAATATATAGATGAACAGTGATCATCTTGCAACAGTTGTGCTCATACTGCTGTTAGTTGTGTCTTCTGTGAAAATTTTGTTCTCAAAGACTTGCCTGATGAGATGTGCTAATATGCATAAAAATAAAGAAAATATTATTTAACCACGATGCCCATGTGTGTTAGTGACGTGTAATGAACCTAGCTTTCATGTATGATTAACTTTGATTATTTTTTCCTCCATTCTGTTGTAACTAAAACCTGTCCTAGCATCTTTTTGATGGTATAATCATGTTAATTATTACTTTGTGACTTCTTGAACAGTATTTGCATATGATCAACTGCAATGTGTAAATGCAGATGCTGGGGAAAAAAGGGATATTATCTCTACCAGTAAAGGTGTTTGCTCACATAAGCAGTAACAACACCATGAGAGTTTTCAGAGTAGCTGTATCATGCTGGTTCTGATAACACCTGGTCTTTTACGTGCCTTGTAGTCTGAAAACCAAGCTAAAACTAAATAGCTGATAAATATTAAAAAGATTTCATTTAAGTTGCTATTCTTTTTACTGTCATTACACTGTGGATGTTTTCCCTGAAAGAGTTCGCTTTTAGTGAAGAGTGGACTTTATTTCAACCTTTACTTTATTAGAATAGAGCAATTCTTTTTCACTGTTTGGAGTAATGTTTCTTTTGTGTTCTTATAGGACCAGAGAGCTGACAGTTATAGTGAAGTGAGAGGTGAACATACTGTTCTGTTCGTAGTAGGTAGCTTAAGATAAAGCATAAACATCTAGTGAGTCAAAGAATATAGTTCTGGATGTTTTGGTATAGCCAGTTCTAAAATAATCTATCAGGCAGAGCATAAGATGATGAGTCGGTTACATAATGCTAGAAGTAATGTTGATATGCTATTTCTGTCAGAGTTGATTTAGCAAGTTTTTCATATGAGTAGTATTTTGTAGGAAACTGTAAGTAGCACAGATAGATGCTATTAAACAATGCTGATTTTGGATAGATAAACTGTGTTTTCTTGGGATGGTCTGCGTTCTGGTTCACTATAGGACAGAAGACACAGAATTCCAAGGCAGTCGCTCAAACTATGTTACGTAGTGCACCTATCTTCCTAGCTAGACTCTATTCAGTTGTTTTGACTTGCTTGAGTAGTGGTGCTTCTGGTTCATTTTCTCCAGCTGAAGCTGATGTAACAGTGTTTCTAAATTACTGAAGCCAAGAACCACCAAAACATTTTTTTGCAATAAAACAAAAGAAACCCAGAAGACTGTCTTGAATCATTATTTACTATTTAGCAGGGAGAGTGTTGAATAAGTTGGTTCTTAGCTGAAGAAAAAAACTAGTTATTCCATTACCAAATCATAATTTCACTGCTATCATTACAAACATCTGAATAGTTGAGTTTTGTAACAGGTGGCAGGAACTGGGAGGCACTCACATTGTCTGTCTTCTGTTTTGCAGCCTACTGGTGGTCTTCTGCCACAGGTGGAGTAACTGGTCTAGGATTCAAACTGTGAAGCTCATGTGTAGGTCTTAAGAAGTAGGTTTATTTAAACCAGCTTGTGTAATAAAAGATTTTACTTTGGAAGTAATTTTCAGAGGCATAGTTTAGAGGCCAATTTGAATATGCAAGTTTTTACTTAACTCTGTGACCTACAAAGGAAGACACATCCTGTTGATGGAGAAGGAAAGAAACTTTTGAAAATGGAGTTCTATTTTTTTGCTATTTCTGCAATAGAAGTAGAATTCTGTCTTTAAATGGTTCAACTATTAATTTAACAATAGGGAGGAATGGAAATTGAGTAGTTTAAGGGAAGATGGTTTGTGGCGGGCATGCCTCAGGAACTTCAGAGTATTCATCTTCTAAGGCATCTGACTTGGCACTAAAATTAAAGTTTTAAGGGAGTGAGATTAATAACATCTAAAATACTTTTTTCATATCTTTAAGGAGATGAGACTATCTTCTGTCAATCAGTGCCAGAAAAGCAGGCTTCAGTAATTCTGGTATTTCTGGCAAAACATATGAGGCAGAAATGCGCATTTTAGTGCCAAGGCATTTCTTGGTCTGCGGCCTCCTCATTTCCCTCATTTTTCTGTGTCAGAAAGACGTACAAAAAGTTGTTAAGGTGTATCCAGGCTACTATAAGAAAGTTATTTATTAGTTTTGATTGACATAATACGTATTTTCGAGAAGAAATTAATCTAGCAATGAAGATATTACAGCTTTCTTGCATCTAGGTGTTGAATCAGTGCTTACCTGGCAGTGTTGCAGAAGGAGTAGCACTTTTTAATTGTAGGTATGCTTAATGGTATTTTTCTACTGTAATTCATAAATTACACTTGCATAAGAATTTACAACACTGCTTTGATTTCCCTGCTAGTAAAAGAATTCTTTTGCTTTTTCTCTCCTTTTTTACTGCCTGTGTTTAGCTGAGTTCTGTTAGATAAAATTGTATCATCTTCTAAAATGTTGCAAGTCTGAATAGCAGTTGAGCATGAAACTGTTAAGACTTTGGTTTAGTTATATGAAATGGTGACCAAAAATTCTGTTCATAGGAAAAACTTTTTTGTAATTTGAGCTAATAAATGACTTCTTGAAAGCAATTTGCTCTTGATTTCCTTGACCCTCCTCTTTTCTCTCAAGCCTGTTCTCCCTGCTCTGGGTAGTATCATTTGTGAATTTCTAATGGAAAGAAAAATTACATTGCCCTGTTCTTTGTCCCTAAATGAATTGGCTGCTAATCAACACATTTCCCTGTTTTCCATTCTTTTCTCCTTCTGGCCTATATGTTTTTCTCTTTTTCTTAAGTTTGCTTATTCCTGTGTGTTTCCTACAGAAGGACCATGAAGGCAAAGAGGGCTGGCTGTTCCTGTGCTTCCTATGTGATAGTTCTTTTCCAGAGTCATGATCAGAAATAGGAAGGTGCTGCTGTGTGATGTCCTTGTCACGATCAAAATCCTCTGCTTCTGGAGAAGCAAGCACTGTGAGGATGGGGGAGTAAAGATTGAAGTGATGGGGAAGGGGTGTTGAGAGACATGGATCTATATCAAAAGAGAGGAGTGAACAGTGCTTATCCTTAAAGGTTAAGCAGTTGGAACCTTATATTCTTAGAATATAAGAAAATAAGTATCTTGTTTTACTTGCATGCCCCTGCTAATTAAAACAGAAAAAAGTTGGAACTCCTGGAAACTGTAAGACTTTTATTGGCTGACTTGATTATATAAATTACTTAAACGTGTTCTTTTTTTGCCACAAAGACTAAGAGATTACTTGGTTGGGCTGGTAAATATTGTCCTTGATCTACAAATGAAAAAGGTTGAGGTCATGGTGGGGTAATAACTTACCTAAGACCTTTTTTATTGTTTAGAAGTTAACACCAGCATGTGATGTCAGAAATGGATAATGTGTTTGTAGCTCTGAAAATAAGAAGCCTAAATCAAATTAACTGCTACGAATGTTGAGGTTTTGGGGCTGATGAATTATTGGAGTTAGAATGCAGCCACAAGAAAACTTGCTGTACTCTGTCCATTTGGCTTAAGGCATGTGATAGTGCACAGTGGCTGAAGGCCTGGCCATATGCTACCTTCTTTCAGCATCTTTGTAGCATTATGTTAGCCACTTCGAGTTAGCCACTATTTTTTGGAGATCAGACCTGGAAATGGGCCTTTTATATCCCATAAAAGCTATTAAGTTTCTTAGATGTCAGTGGCCTAAAGTAATCTTGACACCAGCAGTTTGAGAAAGATCTTCTACAAAGATTGCCTTAGGGTGCTGAATGAAGTGGGACAGACTTGGATATGGACCAATATCTTTTAATCTGGAATAGATAGATCTTTCAGTATACCAATTCAAGCAGTTTTCACTGCTGTTTCCCTGAATCAATGATCAGGGAGCTTAAATGACTTGAAAGTCATGATTTCATAATGATTTAAGTACAAGACTGGAAGCAATATCTTTTGCTTGATGTATGATGTAGCTAGATTATTTTGGTCACAGTGTGAAATACTGTATTTCCTTAGTAATATTGAATATCCAAGATAAGTTTAACCAGGGTTAAACTTAAACTATGGCCTGTCTTTCTGTTAGCTCTGTTCTATATAATTTGAATGGCAAAAGTCTGTGGAGAGGGTTTCTTTTTTTAGAGTTTCAGGTGTGTCTAAGAATAAAACCCACATCTTTCAAGTGAAGTAATTTTTTGGAGTGACACTTCTTTTAAATGGGAAAATTTTAATCTTGGCATTTTACATAGATTTCTAAATGTGTAACTTGAAAATTTTAATTTTGTAACTATACTTTATTAGGCCTTTTCTACAGATAAAGACCATTAAAATGTTTTATATATTGCTTTTAGATCGTACCTAGCACAGCCACAAGCACATTGTCCCTTTAACTGCTTTGGAAAACTATGTAGATGGTGCAAAAGAGGCTGGAGACTGTATCTGACTTGCTTGTAACTTGTCAGTCAGTTGTCCCTGCTATTGATACTCAGTTCCACAACTAAGGAAGAATCCCTAGTGATGTAAATGATAATGTTGAAGGCATGCAAGGAGTGAAGCTGGGGGTATTGTTTAGTCTCTGTGAGCAGGTAACAAGGGCAACCTTGAGGGAAGGAACAAGATAATCACAAAAGAAACACAGCTACTCAACCTTGAGTGAACTTTCCTAATTAACATCTGATTATCATATAACATGCATAATAGAAACCTGCCCCTGGGCGGGGGAAGCCCCCTCCTCACAAAAGCCCCTTCCTCACTGAGCATGCCTAGAGAGAAAGGAGGCTGCTGTGACTTGAAGTGGAGACGAGGCTGGTGAGAACCAAGGGGAACAAGGGTAACGGAGCCAACTTTTAAAAAAATACTGATAACTGTTGCTCAAATTGTATAAATATTTTCTGTCTGTTAACTGAGGCGTGCTAGCTTCGTGGGCCTACCACCTAGCACCCAGCTCTGCGCAGATTTGGAATTAAAGCAAATACCTCGGCTCTGCGTGTGTTTTTCGGCGCTCTGCACACCGGGTGGAAGAACCCATATTTGGGACAACAATAATCCTTACCTGTGTTAAAGAAGTCTCAGAAACCCTTTAAATGCTTTGGATTAAAGGACAGCATTGCTCATGAACTGCCAATAAAATTATTGGCTTCCAAGTTGTAAACAGGTTGTGCCAGTTAATACACTCAGGTGAATTTTTGTGAAGTCTGTGTTGATGAACATTTTAAAGCGAAGAACCGGAACTCTCCCAGTAAGCTGATACTGTGCCTATTTTAAAAAGCTTATGCAGTCAGCTTGAAGTTCACGAACACTTCATATCATTGTCTAAGTGAAGTAAAGTAGGAATTTAAAAATGTAGCAAGACATTTGTTAAAGAACTTCCGTCAGAATTTGGGAGGGGCAGGAGTGGGAGGCATGGGGTAACTGATAGGAAGCCAGGGTTAGTATGTTTCTGGGAAGAAACCCAGTTACTGGAAAAGTGTCTTCAGCTGCGATTCTCACAAGAATATAATGTTAGGATCATCTTTAAATGCTGTGGGACTTCTTTTCTTCCTCTGGTGTATTTGTGACAAATATGGAGGCTTTTTACTATTTATTTTAAGCAGCTGGAAACTTTGGGAATGAAGACCTTAGCTACAGTACTCCTCTCTTTCTACCCCTTCTGTTGTCACTCTGTGAATAGCTCCTCTGTGTACATTTATCAGATAGTTGGAGTTTTTTGTAATAGGTAGTAAAAGACAGAATGACTTGTTTCACTGCTGACTCTTAAGTTCTGAATAGCATCACTGAAGTTGAAAGAAGTCACTTGAATTCCCTCTGCTGAATGATACCATGGCTAGCAGGGAGGACTTCAAAATTAGGGGTTTTTTAAATAAGCTCCATGGATATGACTTTAGGCTTGAGCTTATGAAGCTCAAGCTCTCACGTACTTGGTAGGCATGATGACTGAAGAGCTTTTTCAGTGTTGTGTATGTAATTATGTTCCCTTGGGGAAGTTTTGTTTGGTATTGAGCCACTGCTTAACGGCCTTAGCACCTTTTGGTATCTGAGCAGTTATGGGTCAGTTTTGTTGATAGCACTGAAGGAACACTTCACAGATTTCACAGATAAAAGGTTGTAGATCTGCTGAAGAGTCTAGAAAAAAAAATTGTGATTAACAGAACTTCTAAACACCGATAATAAGGAATGCCATATGAATAAATAGACTTAAGTGGACTATTTTAGTACACTCTAACCACAGTTGTTCATAGAGGGTATCTAGTAAAATATCTGTTCCCTACTTACACTTTTTCAGGGTTTCTTTTAAAGATGGTGTTAGTTTTCCTGAAGCATTTTATTCAAAACTCTTAAGTTTGGTTATTTTAGTGATAAGAATAAAGGATTTACATTGAGTACTGCTGGTGTTGTTTTTTTATTTCAGGTAGTGCATTGAAAAATCAGATTAGTGACAAATGTAATTTATAAAATATGAAAGGTTATTAAGTTTGAATCTTGTGCAACTCTAGTGTCAGTGCAGCTGAGTTTGGCACAGTTCAAGTCTGAGAAATTCTCTTTTGAGAGGCCTTGAAAAAATGAGCTAGAAGGTGTCGAAATTCTCTTGGTGAGAAAACAAAGTCACATGAGTAAGGGGTCTAAAATTGAGGGGAAGTAGAAGATGGTGGTTTAAGATTTGGGCATTGTATGTAATGATGTGGAAGTACTGTAATGCTCTATAGTAGGGGTCAGAGCAGCTAAAGATTACAGAAAAATTGTGAGGGGATGGTTTGAGTGAGAGAGTGGGTGATTTTTAGCAATAGTTTTTATCTTGGCTACTTTCTCAGAGGTGTTGTTTAGCATGTGTGCAGTGTCATAAATGTTCTGTGAAGTCAATCCATGTTACCCAACATCTCACAAAGAGCAGTTAAAACACTTCAAAGTTAGAAGTGTTCTTTGATTTGCAGTTCATATTACAGACTGGTGTACAGAATGTATGCATATTACACCCTGCCTTTAAGGTTTGCAAGCAGTAAAATTTTGGAAGTATAGTCTGTGAAAAGATAAGATGGGAAGTGGCAAAAGGTGTTAGCCTGTGGTTCTGTGGGCAAATTGTGTATACATGGACAGTTGTGCCAGTCTTTGGGGGATGGATGCAGTTATTAGTACTGTTCCTTGGACTAGGATGACTATTTTTGGTTTGTGAGCCTCAAGAGCAACTTGTAATTATTACTGGAAGTCACTGGGGCTCGGCAGGGGTGCATCTACTTGACTTATTTTGGGACCTGTGAACCCCATAAATAGCAGTAATTTTTCTAATGCTGCTTTGTGTGTACTTTTATGCTTGCTTTTATGTACATTTACAACTTAGAGCTCTTCAGGACAGCTGTTTTTAATTGTATTAATAAGCTTTGATTTTCTGACAGGAATCTTTTCTTTAGCAAGTGCTATGAATCTTCTACCATAAATAATGCTAACATCTATAAGTAAATGAGATTTTGGATAATTCTTTAAACACTTTACATATATTTGTTTATAAGCTACTGAAACTGGATTGGAATTCTAATTTAATCTTTTGAGTACCCTTTTATTAGCTTGTGGCAAAAGTGCTAGATGTCTCTATTTGAATATTAAATATTTGCATTCCTGTACATAAATAAAGCAAGTCAGTTCCTGCCCTGAAGAACTTAACCAAAAATATTCTGTCTTTTTAATTGCATTTGAATGTTACTTCATATAACTAACTCCTGAATGGACATCACCTCAGCATTGTGATTAAAAAAAAAAAGGTCAGTATTTTCTCCATGGCACAGGTTATATAAAGAAAACCGTTTCAAGATCTTGGAATATTCCGTAGCAGTGAAAACCTTAACTGAAAGCAGTGTGGTGTTTTCCTGTGTTTTACTATGTTTCATTTTGCTTTCCTTTGATTGGGAAGTCTATGGTAATAATAATTGGAAGACTTTGGAAATTTGCAGTGTATCTTTTTCAGAAAATAAATTCCTGATTTGCTGGAAATTGTAAGTATTCACTTAGAATGGAAGCTGGTAATGCCTGGAAGACCTCTTTAAAGTTTTGTAAAATTCTTGGTATTTTAATTATAATGGTTTTGATCTCTCTGTATTGGATCACAGTGTTGGTAGGGCCTGTTTTCAAACCATATGACTCATCGTTATTGAATTCTTCATGAGTCCTTGAGTGGCATAAACTAAACCAGAACTTGTTGGAATGACTCAATAGCTGACAGCTGTAAGTTCTGATGAAGTTATTTTTCTTTTGGGGAAAAAAACCCAAAACCTAAGTATTAAGGTTAATGTTAACTATTAGAGATGGCTAAGAATACTGGAATACAGTCTCTTTTTTTGCAGATTCTGTATCTGTGTAACAATTCCTCTTCAGCATAGTCTGCTGCTTCTTTCATTTGTACATGTTGCCCAGTTTTGCATCTCTGCCTGTTCTTGTCAGTTCATGAAGTGAAATTCCACTTTTGAACTATCTTTTCTGTTTTCTGATACATGTCCTTTAAACAAATTCTTTGCAATGTTCTCCAGGCTCTTTTGTGATAGATCATGAAAGACATTTTAGTATTGTCTACTCTGCCTTTGTGATCTTCTTTGATGTACTGTTTCCACTTTCTCTCTTCTTGTTGGCCAGCCATAAGACACTTACCTCCCTTCTTTCAAACTCAGATTTCCCTTTTCCACACTACAAGGTATTAAACTGTTTGAGTTTCTTAAATGGGAAGAAGGGCTCCTGACAGCATCTACTTAATGCAACTTGTTTCTGTGCTCTTATACCATTTGATCAATATGTACTATACAAGTGTTGTACATTGACCGGTGTGACTTTCCTCAAACTTCTAAGGCCTTGTGGCATAGCCTATGTGAATTGGTGATATTCTCTGAATTGGTACTTAAACTTCCTGGCTCAAGAATGTTCAACCTTTAAACTGTTAGCAGACTGTTACAAGCAGTAGAGCTGCATCAGCTTTCTTCTTCCTCTGGGCCTTCTTAGATCCATTTAAAAATACCTGTTCCCGAAGCTTTAACCTTTGCAGTTAACTCATTACTGAGTACACTGTTAAAATCTAAAAACTTAGGATAATCAGTTTATAGAGAAGGATGCTCTGGTCACATAGTTCTTGAGTATATACAACCGTTCTGTGAATAGAGAATTATATTCAACTGTAGTATAGTCTTTTACAGTAAGTACTGTAATACTATTATATGATGCAGTATAATCTGTTGTCTTCATTTCTAGAATGTATCTTTGCTATTTTCTTTTCCCTCTACAGATACCACTTGCAGCAGTACAGTGAAACTGCTATGTCTAAGCCCCCTGAAAAAAAATGAAGCCTTCTAAACTTACTTTCTAACTGATACTGATCTCCTATTCTTCGCTTGCACAAGTCGGTGAATGTTTTGTGGCAAGGGAACTTTACCAGATATGTTGGGAACAAATACATTACCTTCTGTGTTTGTTGGTTGCTGTTGGAGGATAACATGCTCCATTTAATTTTCAGCTAGGTTCTCATCTTTCGTATTTGCCTCAGCCTGATACATCGATGAGCTGTACCTGATCAGTCAGAAGCAGCCCTGTAGCCATTTCTTGCAGGAGTTTGGGAGGAGGTTTGTTTTCTCTACTGGGGGTTCTGTGACTATTATAACTCCTTTTCTGCTTTTGGAAAACTCGCTGCAAAGAGAAGTATTATGACTCCTTTCCAATGCTCATAGCGTTGTTGCAGAGTAGTAGTGTGGAACTGATGTAATGATTATCAGTTTTCTTCCTGCTTGTAGAGTTAGGGCTTTCAGTGTTACATCTGATCATCTTGGTACAAGCAAAATCAGGAAGCTCAGAAACTTCAGAAGACTGGGCCACCCTTAGTTTTACTCGCTTTTTTGTATTTGGTGTGTCACAAATCATACTTCTAAGAGGCAGAGTTTTTGATTCTACAGATGTTGATAACACTTGCCTTTAGCTTTTTGAAAATTACTCCAAAAATAAGTTTAAATTTGCAAGCATGGTAACAAGTACTATACCTTTAAGTGACAGTAATTTCCACAACATACTAAAGCATGTTAAAAAAAACAATGCAGAGAAGAAAGCCTACCTTTCACACCCCTCATCAATCCAGTAGCAAGAGTGCTTGACTGGAGGTATTATGGAGAATATAATTTTTTTACTGTTTCTGTTAGTTTTGGAGGGAAGTATTGACCTGCCTGTTAACTTAGCGGAGTTTTTACTGGGATTGTTCTAGAGAGCTGTTTGCTGAAGCGCCCTGTTTTTTTCTGGTTTTAAAGTACCTGGAAGTGCTAAGAATTAAATTGGCGTAATTGAAAGCAGCCTCATGAGAGTGTGTGTGTGTGTATATATCTCTCTCTCTTTCTCAAATTATATTTCAATATGGCTTTAGATCAAGTTAATATCTTATTGTAAATTAACTGTCTGTTCTTATTTTTATGTAGGTCAGCCAGTGGTTAATTCTCAGTTTTGCTGGACCACTGTTCTATTGCTTTGTGTTGGAGTAAGAGTCTTGAACCTTGTCTGTTTTCTGGGAAGGTACTTCGGACAAAAACTGTTTTATCTCCAGATTATTGTGGAGAAAGGGAGAAGCTGAAGGAGCTTTAATTGCCTGCTAAATATTTTACCTGTAAAATGGGTATTTTCACTCTTGCAGGGTAGTTCTGTGTTTCTTCATTTGACGGACTATAAGATGCTAAGCAGTAGCTTAAGTATAATCTGTTTTAATTACTAGTGAAAACTGTGAGGTTGCTTATAGTCCCTCCAGGTTCTCCATGATGCTTGCATACTTTGACTTAATGTTGAGAATGAAGTTTTGTTTTCTTTGTTCTATATGTTACTTTATTTTGCCAAATCTGAAGTTGTTGTTCTTTCACACAACTACATACACAATCTACTGTTGGTTGTTGCATGGATTTTCTATGTTCATATTCATGAGTGAAGGGAAAACATTCCTTTTTATTAAATAATTAAATCAGAGAAGATTATAAATAGCTGACATTCAATTTATATCCATTACCGTCCCTAAGAACAAGATCAACATGATATGCTTTTGGTTTTTTTCCCTTTAGTATCCCCTCAAATGTAAGGTCTCTATGATTTTGGAGGAATTAATGGTCTATTTGACATGCTACTTGTTGTCACTTCTTTGTTATTAAGGTCTTGACCCTTAACTCTGGTAATCCTGTGACACCTTAGTCACTTGTTATAATCTTCAGTAAAGTTTTGTTTTGTCCCATACTGTTTATTATAAGCTTTTGCACTATATACTTACAAACAAAATTGCTGCTTTTGAAATGCTCTTCAAAACTTTTCAACTCCACTTTTGCTGTGCGTAAATATTTGTGTATTTTTTTAAGTTTGTCATTAATGTGTCTTGCCTTGAAATCTTCTCTGTATCTTCTGCCTTGTTTTGTACTTGGATTACAAGTTTTCCGGTTGGACAGCATGGTCTTTGTCAATGTAACAGCACAGTCATGGGGTGGATTGGTTGGGAAACTTTATTGCAAGTTATCTTTAAAGTTGGGAAAGAAGGCTATTGTGGTCTTTTTAGTGAAGGGAGTTGAATAAACTTGAGTGAAGAGGCTTGCATAGTAAACCTAGTAAGAGGTTTTGTAGGTGAAACCAATATGTTAACACAAGTGAAACAATTAGTGTCTTGCAAATATTTTTATGACTCCTCTAGAAGCAATGGAGGACCAACCTGTCTCACCCCGAAGACTTCCTAATATGAACTATTAAGTGCATCAGAAATTAATTTGATTTAATGATGACAGAACTTTATTGTTCCCCTACTAAAGGTTCAGGCTCTTTCTGGGAAACTCCTTTCCTTGGCTTTTAGCAAGTTCATTATTCATTTATGCACTTAAAATTACAGGGTTCTGAGAATTTTCAAGAGTGATGCAAGCTTTGGAAATGCCAGCTCTGTAGTGATTGTGTAAGTAGCCTGGGTTGTTGCCTCAAGAGTAGTAGCTGGGAACTGCCAAAAGTGAAATTGTCTAATAGCACACAGGGAATCATACCTTAGCTGATAAAGTTAATGCTTTTGTTCCTGTGGCTCTTTTTTCTCCAGTTTTATTTGCAAATTGCAATGCTTATCCAAGTTTTTGCAATGGGAGATCTTGTTATTTTGTGTGAGATTTTGTGGTTTCTTGTACATACGAGGTTCTGATTTCCTTCAAATGACAAGACTTGTTAGTTTTCTAAACGTGGCACAATGTTTTCTCTGCCTCACCTTGTTTTAAAAATGGCACTGTGTTTGTCTCTAGCACTATTAGTTATCTACCTGACATACTGCAAAATCTGTCAGGGAGGACATAAAATAGAGCAGAAAACTTGAATTTTAACACACATTACAGATGCAGCAATAGAGTTAAGTTTAAAGCACTCCAGTTATCCTTTAGGTTTTTATTATGTCTACGTCAAACTTATGTAAGATAACTTCTGGTGATAGACACATATCTAGTGAATGGTATTATCAATGCTAACTGTACAGTCTGGCTTGGTGGCTCCTTTTCTCCTCCAAATTCAGGAAAAGAACTTTGCAGTGAAACTTTTTTCCATCTATGATCATGCTTTATTAGGCAGTTTTACCAACTGTTTTCTTTGGTGTTTCTACTGGGTCCTTATGTCTCATTCTGTTGTAGGTGACAATTTTTTTCTTGGAGACACTTTTAGTTTATCTCCAGATGAGTAAATGCAGTGTTGTATGTATGTATAAATATGTGATTAAATCAAGTACTTTATCGTACCTTCAAGTTCAGCAAAAATCTAAACTTGCATGGTAGCTCTGCTGAGTTCAGATAGCAAAAGCTATGACATTTATGTATATGAATATAAATCATATAGTCCCTGCTATAACTGGACAGGCTTTACAGATTGCGTTTTGGTCCCGAGTACTTCTTTTTAAAGTTTTAATGTTTTGAATTTGAAGTGGTTTTATTCTATTTAAGTAGACACATTTTATTTCTATCTTTCCTTTAATAATGCAAAAGAGCATAGTAAAGATAAAGGCTGGATCCTCTTAAAATTACACTCTTGATTCTTTCAGTTTTCCTGTCTGGTAGAGGCTTTGGCAGCAGTAGCTCTCTCTAATTTCGGATTTGCTTCTTGCTTCATTGGTTTAGGGCTTCCCTGTGATATCCTAGAATAGCTACTTGACTGTGATGGCCTTAAGCCATTAATATCTCATTTTGGAGGAGACCCGTGGACAGTGGAGGATTTAAATAAAGCATAGCAGAAGTGACTGGCCAACTGCCAGCCAGAGGACAAGTGGCCTCCCTTAAAATGACTGACAGAGCTTGAGCAGAGCCATGACTGGATTAGATGGTGACTAAGGAGTAAACTGCAGGCTTTTCCTAAGACTTGTACAGTCTTTCTTGTCTTCTGCATCCTGAAGGGGGATGTGGTAGAACCTGATGTACATCTGAGGGAAGACTCTTCTGAAGAATCAGTTTCTTTTGTTATGAACAAATTTGATAGATGTATCAAAAAAGTTTTTTGTAATAAGACTTTTTCTTTTTTAAATGCGACAAACGGTATTATAACGCTTACTCTGCGTACTTGCAAGGAACAACAATGCCAGAATGCTCCAACAGTTTTAACCTGACTTGATCTCTACTGTAATCCCAAATCCAGCAATCCCCTTTGCCTTGGTTCATTATCTCTGATGTCTGCAATTTAAATGCTGTGTTGAAGAATTAGATATTAATCTTTTCTTGAGTTCCTTCAGTACTGAAGGTCACATAGTGTTTTCTTTAGAGGCAGGATTAACAAATTTAGGCTACTTTGGGGATAACAAAACTTGAAATCTTCTCCTTCTAAAGGTAAGTTAGAACAAGCTGTGTGTTTTGGTTTTTTGGATTGAGGGTTTTTTTTTTGCCAGCAATGCTACAGAATGCTTGTAGCCTTCCTTGATGTTTGCTGTTGATTAGCATTCAGGTGAGATACTGAGTTAGAATATTAACAGCAGCTGTAAGACTTGTCCCTTGTACCTTTGTAGTTTCACCTTTGAGTTAGTTATCATACATAAAAACGAAGCCTTGATACAAGTTCAGTGGTTTGTCAGGATTCTAGTAAACCTTCAAAGAAGCATAACTGAAAGTGTTAGGCAGAAAGTTGTCATAGCTTCAAGGGATGATGATCAAACTCTTCAGCAGGTACAGACAAGAGCATAGTTCATGCTCTAGTACCAGAATGGAGACTGTAACCAAGGTGGAATGGAAGAGTACGTTGGCAGGCTTATGTCGCTGATGTTAAACAGTTAGGTGGAGTTGTAAGACAGACAGTTGTAAGACTGAGGAGTTGTGGATGTATCATTCTAGGTAGTTGTGTCCTCTTGAAAATTGTGTCTGCCAGAAAATGGAAAATGCTCCACTCCTCAAAGGAAACCATAAATTGGTTGGACAGCAATGTATTAACTAAACATAACTGTAAGGTATTTAGTCCTCCATTTTTCTCTAGCTCTTTTAGATTATTTTTTTTTTAAGAGAAAAGATTGTTATATCTTCTGAAGCGTTTTACACATTACATTATCTGGGCCATTAAAAATATGCTTCTTAGCTTTTTCAACTCTTGTAGAATCAACATTTGGATAATATTTGTGTATGTGAATAAAAAGTAGAGGAGAACATGTTAGCAATCCCTTGCCAACTTGAAAAATTCAAGTTGAAAAATGTGTATATTTTTGCATTAAGGTATAAGAATTAGATAATAGCAGTTTTCAGTTTCTGTTTATTTCTTTGTAGCACACATTTGGTTTAGTGTCTTCAACATGAGAAGCTTCAAGTATTGGGTTGTAGCTGAGTTAGAAGTTAAAAATCATTAGAGAAATTCCTAAATAAAATAAACTCTTTTACTAGAATAAATAGCCTTCCTGCAACTTTTTTTCCTCATGCTTTATTGGTTTTCCCAATGACCAATAGTCATAGTTAGGAAAGCATGTGTCTCCCAAAAACACCTGGAGTAACTTAAAAGCACGTTCAAGTATAGGTTTTTAGTTTTGCTGTTTGTTGGATTTTTTTAATATATTTAGGGTGCATCCTAAAACTTGGTGGATGTCAAATCCATTCCTTATCTCTGTGTACCTAGGGAACCCTTAATTTTAACAATTTATAGGAAGTACTAACTAAATACCAAGATTTAAGCTCAGTACATAAGTTTCATAGTTTGCTTCTGTAGATGTATCTTGTGTTCAAAGGTCCAGGAGAAAATACTATAATGCATTGGTGTAATATGCACCTTATTTCTGGTTGACTAAAGAATTAAAGAAATAAATGGTGGATATTCTTCCATAAAAATAGTGTTAATTATTTTGCTAATGTAACATTGTAAGATTTATTTCATGAAGACCATGTCCTGTGTTTCTGTCATGACCCACACCATTCTGTGAATTCAATATATGATAGCAATTCTAGCCATTGGAGTTTTGTTAATAATAAAAATTATCAATTTTAATGGGAAGTTTTACTCAAAGAAGAGCAGGAGAGCACAGCTCAAGTACCAACTGTATGCCTGAGTCCTTCACTGTCACACTTGTGGTCTGTGCTACTTACCTGGTACCATTACTGCTGCTGCTGTGTTTTTCTTCCTTGCCTTTTCTTTCCTTCCTCCCCCCCCCCTTCCGCCCCCCCCCCCCCGCCCCGTAATCCCTTGCTTTCCTGCATACTCTCTAGGAATTCCTTGCTTGTTTGTAACCTGTTTAATTCCTTCTGTGCGTATGTGGACAGCTGAATGTTCACACCAAAGGGTAACAAGGTGCCCAGATTTGACAGTCCAAATGCCAGAAGTGAAACGAGATCGTTTCCAACTTTCAGGTACTATATTGGACTTCTGGACAGACAAGATGATGGCTATGAAATACGTGGCAGGACTCTTCCACAGCTTTGGTTACAAAAAATGAATGGGGCATAAACAAAGCTGAGGTTGTGGAAATTTTGTAATTGTGAAGGTTCAATAAATTGATCTCTTAGATACAGTTTGGAAGTGTTCTGTCTTAAACTGCTGTCATACTACTTCAGCTTCAGGATTAGAGGGGGAAGGAGTTAGGCTGCCCCCCAGAAGAGTGCATGGATTTGTTGATGGCCTGGAAAAATAACATAAGATTGGGGAGTGTAGTACAGCATACTGCTAGAAGATACTTAATTTTGGTACTTACTGAATGTGAGGTGGGTGTCAGGTATTTTTATGTATTTCTTTAATTCTTTCTGTGGGTCATGATCTAGAAACTAGGTTGAAAATACGGGGTCAACAGTGAAACTGCCACTGCTCTTAAGTTGCTGGAACCTAGAGGTCTTCTAATTTAATGGCTTCTAATTTCTTGACTTCCCTTGATTCTTTTGCATCACAATATCTTACTCAACATTAGTGTGATAAGAATGTCAGAGGTAGATTTATTCTCTTAGTATTTGAGTAGCAGTCTTGTGCTAGAGAGCTGCTAATTCAGAGGAGCTAGTATTTGGGGGAGTTGCACACTCTGTGCATGGGATACTTTTATGCAAGGCAAGTACTTAGTATTTGCTTTGCATAGAACAATGTAAAAGTCAGCAAGTTGTTTTAAATGTTAATATCTAAATTTTGGCAGTTAGTCTGCACTATTATCAGCTCTTCAATTAGGTCCAGTTGTTTTCTGGAAACTGTGTTGCAATATCCCATTTTTAAGTAGATTTCTTTTAGTGGCTGCAATGAAAAGCCTAAAAGGTGACTTAATCATTTGGAGTCAAACACAAATGCCAAATTCCCTGGCAATCTTATCTATGACATCTCCTCTACAAGTTTCCTTTTGTAATGTACAAATTAGATATTCCTATTAAATATACTGGAAGATAATCAGTAACAGGTTTTTCTTGATTCACAGGCTCCTCTCAGGCTAAGACACAACTTCTCTGTATTGAGTAGTTCAAGGGCATATTTTTTTTTCTAATCACATTTAACCAAAAAAGGCAAAGTGTATTTAGACTGTTTCTGAATGGGGTAGATGCAGGTGTTTTTCTTGCTGCTTTTTTTCCCAGTCAAACCCTATTCCTGTTTTGTCTTGTTTTAAGCCGTATTTGTTGTGGTGTCTACAGAAACTTTGTCCATGTCTTTCATCTGTGCTCTGGTAAAATTCTTTTAGGCTTTAGTTGCTCCAGTAAGTTCCATATGAAATGTACAAATTGCAGTAGGTGAGATCTTGCATATTTTTCTGACCAATGGTTAATTCAGAAATTAAAATATTGAAGTAGCTTAAAGCCTCTGGATTTTGTCTGAAATTCATTTTTAACAAATGTTTAAACCACTGTGGGTGTTTCTGTGTGGCATGTTCTATTCGTGCAAAAGTTTTTGCAGCCTCGATAACAAGTACCATCCTTTTTAGTTTGCCAGCTTGCCTGGTGATTGACGAAGAATACGGTGCCAACCTATGACAGCCAAAGCTCTAGTAACTTACTAAACAAGGGTCATTAAAAAAAAAAATCCCACAACAAAAAAACCCAAACAACCAAAAAAACCTCCCACACAAACCAAAACAAACTTCTGTTCACCAAGTTGGCGGTTCTTCATTGTTAAAGCATTATGAAAATGGCAATGCATGGAAAATGAACTCGGAGGATGAGGAAGAATTCTCTGCGACAGGTAATTTTCATTAATCATTAATTTTGGTACGGTATGGAGAAGAATGAGAAAAGGTAGAGAAACATTTTGTAGGTTTGTGGAAGAAGGGTCTTTTGAGTAGGGCCTTTTTAGATGCTGACTGCCAGCCTCTGCCATCTTTCTTCTTAACACTCCCATTCTATTCTAGTTGTAGTAGTAGATGGCGGAAAACAGCTTTTTGTGTAACTTGAAGTTGATGATCTTGATAATCCCTCGTTCTGACCCCCAGCTGACATGGCTTGGTTAACTGTTTCACTTGCACACTGTAGTTTCTTTCTCATTGTAATAAAGATAATTAGCAATGTAGAAGGTGCTGGAGCAAAGGTAGGAAGCACAACATACAGTCTGTTGACAAACCCCCCTGAGGTGCCCATGCATCAAAAACACAAATGCAGAAACATTAGTAAGTTCGGTTTCTGTGGGAAGCTTTTGTGCACAGGGGAAACAGCTGTCTGCAGTGTTGAGACCTTTGGCACATTGAAGGCCACTTACAACAAGGATGAGCCTACTATGCTTCGTTATATGTTGCTGCAGAAATCGTAGTAAATCTTGGACAACTACTCCTATACATGTATTAAATAGAACTTAGGAGACCACTTACCACTTGTTGAATTAATTCATTGTCTGGCTATGCAAACAAATAAAAATCTTTGAAACAATATAACTTTTAAACTGTTCCAGAAGTTCATGGGTATTTGTAGTCCTTCGCACACCACCTTTTGGCTTGCTGGCATTTAAACATATTTTCTGCTTATGTAAAAGCAGAAAACTAATTGAAGGCTGACACTGTAGTTTAAGTCTCTGAACTATTTACAAGATGTACATCGTGCAGAAAAGTAACATACTATCAAACAGATCTAGAAAGTGTATTCTGCTAACGTATGCTGAGGAACTGTTTTGCGGTCTTACTGTGTACAAGCTGTTTTGTATAAACAACATCTAGTAATTTATATATATTTATATAAAAATGCTAATTTTGCTAATTGGAAATTTCCTCTTTTTATTTTCTATCCACAGTTCATGTCTTTCACCAACAGGAAACTTGTCAAGATAATCGCCCTTAACTATCTTACATTGGAGGAGCACCTACAAAACTGATCTTAAGAAGGGAGAATGATTAGTATTTGAAGTAACTGCTGAAGAAAGAGAAATCAAGAAACACATTTTTATGGATAATCTACAGAAGAAACAGAGATTAAAGTCCACTAGTAGTTTATCCTTAATCAGTAAAAAGGCACAGCTGGTGAAAGGAGAAAAGGAGAATAATTAGCAGATAGTAAAGTTACAAAGAACATTTTTATTCTTAAAGGAACAAACTACATGTGATATGAGCTTTTGAAATACTTTAGTGACATGTTTTTACTTGTCTCTAGAGAACTGATATTTCTGCGGTATTCAGAATTTGGTCAGTGTTCTGTTACTAGACTCTGGACTGTTCCTTGATCTAAAATTATTTCTGTCTTCAAGTCATGATTTTGCTGCTGTTTAACCAGGAGTTAACTTAGAGGGATCTAACAGCATTCAAGAAAATTTCAAGACTGTTCTAAAAGATAAGGCTATTCAAAATATCCGTAGCATTCCAGCCGCCTGTTCTAATTGTGTAACTTGAGAGAAAAGAGTTGAACTCTGGCAATACTGTAGTGATACCCAGATGCAGATGAGAAAAGCGTGATTTATACTAGGCATAGGTGCCAAGTACATCTGTTGTGGAGTGTGGATGCTGTATAAGCTGCATTTCTTCAACAAACTGTGTGTCACTCATTTCTAAATGTGCTAATACGATGTATATGAGGGGATACTCTCACTTCATGTGAGGTGTGTTAAATATGTATCTGGCAGGGATATTATAATGAGTATATTTTAACTTGGCAATCTTAAGAGTTTTATTGGAACCTTGATTTACTTGTACAAATCAACTTGTCTGCATCAGAGATGAAATGACATGCTATTTGGAGATTTTAGAGTGACTTGTCTTTCTAAATGAGTATCATCTTGAAACTATAAAATAAAAAAATATGTCAATGTAGGGTTATTCTGCTGAGTAAGGTTTATAATTATCTTTTGCAGTAACTGTCAAATTTTCTGTTAATACATTCAATCACAAAGTAATACTTTCCAGCATTCTTTAGAATGCTACCTAATCCCTGTGTTAAACTTTGGTAATTCTTTGCATTAAAACTCTACAGATGAAAACGTGTACATGATTTTTTTTTTTCCTTTTCTTAAAAGGCTCATTTGATACTTCATGAAGTCTCATAGCTGTGCTTCCATCCCTGCTTTTTTCCTGTAACACATCAATGTATATGTAGCTCTAGACCTTCTGTTTACTCTCTACCTACATATTCTTAAACAGCAAGAAAATATTCAACTTAGCACTTGGGTTTCAGGGCTTATATTGTATCTCATACAGGGTGTACACATACTGATTGCATGTGGGGACAAATAAGTGACCTTTTTGTACTGCTGTTGAGAATACGATGAAAAATGCCTGCCCCCAGGACCGAATCATTAATCTTCGTTTCTAAGGACCAGGACTTTGGTATAGAGGAACACTTTTGTGCTTGGTCACAGCTGTGCAAATAGGAATCTTGGCATGAGTAGCATGAAAATGTCTTTGTACAAAAAGAAAATTTAAGATCTTTTTGAAACTTAGTAGACTTCTGGATTCTCCTGCGAAGATGAACACTCTGCTCATCAGTAGCAGGTAACTACTTTTTAAAATATCTTATTTAAATACTATGTAGCAAATATTGAATAATCATGTAATTTTTACATTGTTACTTACTAGGTTTTTCTAATTTTTTTGTAGATAGCGAAGTTCCGGTCCTGGATAGGTAAGTATGCTTAACACTTCTTTTTAGCAGTAACTTGTTTCACAGAAAAACCAAGCTGAAGTTTATTTGCTTTTTTCTCTGCTCTCCAAATATCTTTTTAGGCTACTTCGTGTAGATAACTTGATTATGGCTTAGCATGTGCGTTTAGATGCACAATAAGACTCCTTATAAACATTACACTTCTCCAGTTCATGAACTGAAAAAAGTTATTCCCATTTTTAATTTTTCCTGCTCAATTTTCAGAAGTATTTTATGCTGCTTTAGGCAGATTCATTTCAGTAGCCCGTACTAGACATTAACTTTTTCGCAACACTCAATAACGATTTAAGTGCCCAGAACAGTCTTCTAATGTAGTTATGATTGTATATTTGTGTGTGCATGTGCATAAGTGCACTGGTTTTAATTCAACTTTCTCCTTTAATTTGCAGCCTTCCAGTCTGGTGTTTTTCTTGCCTCTTCATGACCTCGTGTCTTGAGCAGCCTAGCTGGATCCCCTGGTTCCTGTTTCTTCTCGTTTCAAAATTCTGCTTTCCTGCATTTTAAATCACCTACCCTTTTATATTCATAGACGTACACTAGGCTTTTACTACCTGTTTTGGTCTTCACTGTTTTTTTCTAAGACTTTGATGGGGTTCCATCCAGGACTTTCTATGTGACACTGTTCTCCTGGCTTTCTTGCCACAATGGAATAAGTTTTGCTTGTAGAGTATCTTGGCTGTGCTTTTGAGGTTTTAGGGACCTGGTGGTTCTCGTCTATATTTCTGTTCTGCTACTTTGTCTTGCTGTAAGTAGATATTGGGGAAGAAGTTAAGGCTGTATCTTTCACTGCTCTACTTACAAAGCAAACATATTAACTTGTGAATTGTGGGGGATAAGCAAAATGAACGTGTTCTGGAGGTACAAACACCTTC
>NW_010560229.1:0-25590 GCF_000687285.1 Phaethon lepturus | reverse complement strand
CCCCCAATCTCCTCTCAGACATGTTGAGATTCATGAGGTGTTTGTTCTGCCTTTTTCTGTCCTTATTAGCAAATGCAGTCACACGCTTCCAGGCCAAATGTAATTCTTTTTTCCCCTTCTGTCAAATAATCTCTGTATTTCTCGTCAATTTTGTATAATTTTGGGGAGTCTTTCTGTGCGAGTGCTCAGCTGTGGAATCCGTTAAGCTCAACACAGTAAGAGAATCACTGCTGAATAGAATGTGTCTTAGGCTCATCTTAAATATGTTTTGTTTTCTTGTATAAAACACTCCCTTAAAAATAATTTTTTTTAAGATGTTTGGTTATGAATCCCTTCAGTTATCTGGTCACTCCTTTGCTGACTTATTTAAAAAAAAATACTAAGCATGGGTGTATTGTGATCTTCTCTGGCTCAAAGTGAGGCATTTGGGGGAAAAAAAATACCAACATTTAATTTTAGTATCTTTTGGTGTTCATGTTGCAGTAGTTGCAGATCTCAGTATGTACAAATTCAAAGTGACTGTACCCGCAAAGTTTTAATTTTTCTTGCTATGACTGTGTTGTAGTGCAGCAAGGATTTAAAATCTTAGTTTAACTTTGCTTTCAGCTACAAAACAGGAACACATTAACATAGAACATATAAACGTAAAGCTGTTACATCTGAACTTCTGGTCATATAAACCACTTTTTTGCATCACTCTTCCTGTGTGAATCCTTTTTGGGGGGAGTGGGCAGGTGGCTCTGGGGAGAAAATACGCTGTGACTTTCTTATGCTAATTGAGTAAGGTTTGTGATGGTAATTCATAAGGACTTGTCTGTTTCAGTGTAATAAAATACTAAAGCAGATTGTCAAGTCTTGAAATTAAATGTTATTTTAACTGGACAAGTAGTGTTTGCACAATATACAAGTAGTGAGTTTGAGTTTTGGAGTTTGGAATATGGGATTGAAGTACTTATTGTATGGACTGCTGATATTTTTGTGGGAATTCTCATCAGAGGAGACCTGGCAATGGTTTTATATTTCTTTGTATGTTTTGGTAACAGACCTATCCAAATAAAACACTGTCTGTGGCTGTTTGGTTTAAAAAAAATAAATAGATACATATATACACACTTTTAAATAACCATGTAACTTGTATTGCCCGAGATCTTTACAGTGCTGAAACTTAAAATAATTCCTCTATGCTAACTTGAGAATAATTGCAGCTTTGTTCCTTTTTTTTGTGTTTCAGGGAAATGAGGCAAGCTACCCTTTGGAAATGTGCTCACACTGTAAGTTTTTTTTAATTGCTACATTATAGAGAGGTTAATCTTATTTGGAGATCAATATGTACAGCTTTCATGTATGAATTTACTGCTTGAAAAATTATACCGTTCATATACAAATCAAAAGAGTAAAATTAAAAAGGTGAAAGATTACCTTTGGAAAAAATAGAGCTTTTGCTTTTAGGTTGTAAAATCAAACATGAGTCCATCTTTAAAAAAAAAAAAAAACACCTTACAGAGATTTTTTTCAATTTTTCTATTAGAATACGAAACAAACTTATGATAGGTTTGATGTCTGTACACTGAAGCATTATAACTGGTAGTTCACCTGGTCGGGCTTCTCCATCAGTCCCAGTGCCAGCTCCTCAGAGGTGTGGAACAGCTTTTGGTGCAGTATGTGTGATGTTAGGAGTGAAGTATATTGCCTAAGCTGTCTTTGCACTCTCAGAGGAAAAGAGAGGTTGAGGCTAAAAGAGCTTTTTTTTTTTTTTCTTGTGTATACTTGCAGCCAAGCATTTAGGTGAGAAGCCGCTTGGTGTTATTTGCTTTTGGCCACGTGAGCATAAAATTTGTATTTCCACCTCATGGGGTTAGGCTACCCTGTAAAAATAACAAAGTATTTCTTCCCTAAAGCTGACCAAAGAAAGGGTTGTCTTGTGAAGTGTCCCCGGGGTATTATGTTAAGCGTGCTTATTTTTAAACTGCTTTTTTCCTTTAATGTTTTTCTTCAGCACTAAATCACGTGTAGACCTGTGTGTGTATGTATGGACTGCTTGATAAAATTCCTCATCTTCAGTGAATCAGATCTTGTTTTTAAACAGTATAATAAATTCTTCAAGGCAGGGACTGTTTTCTAGCTTGCTTTCACCATGCTGGTTGTAACTGAACTCCAGCTCTCGTAAGTGGAATAGTAATAGAAACTAAATAATTGTGGAGGAATCTTTTTTTCTAAATATGTTTTTCAGAGAAATGACGCTTTAGCTAGTAATTGTCAAGTCTGCTCTGCCTAATACACTTGTCCACATGAATTACAATTGGAGGCATCAGTTTGTAAACACTTGAGAACCTTATCCGCAGCACTACATTGCTCTGTTATGCTGTCAGTGGATGTTTTGTTGAATATGGATGTGTGGGTAGAAGCTTCATATTTGATGAAGACTTTAGTAGTCTTTTCCTGAATCATGTATATCAATCTTACTCCTCCATTGGTCAGGTTTTCCTTAGGGATAAACTGTCTTTGGAAGAGTTGGGTTTTTTTTTTAACTAGATGTGTTTCTGCCAGAGTTGTAAGCAGTGTATTGCCATCCTTAGCTTTTGATTTTAGGACAAGATATATTCATTGGTAGCAACTGCCAACCTAAATGTTTATTACTGAGCTTGCTTGCCCCCTTTTATTGCAGAGAAAGAGAAGATTTCTGCATGTTATTCTGTGGTTAAACTGTATGTTGAGGATATCATCGTGTAAATCTGAGGTTTTGCATGATTAAAGCTTTTTCTACTTTGATGGCTCTTCTTGCAGTACAGAGAAAGTCACCTGCTTCTCTGGGCAACTAATTATATATGCTAGGGTAGACGTAGTTATCAGAGATATCCCTTTGCTTGATTGTGCCTAATTGCTGGAATGATTGCACGGTGCTTAAAGGTTCTGAATGTCGTGGAAGAGCAGGGGTTTTGGGGGCACAGATGTGTACAGTAGCATGTCTGTGAGTAAGTTCACTAAGTAGGTATTCACCTCGTTCTTCAGATGTTCTTCATGCTCCTTCCAGGTAGTTGTTACTGACAGGATAAAAGCTTTTCAGGGCAAGACCAGACAATGTTTTTGAAGCTAATTTTGTTTTAAAATTGGCAGTTACAGGAAGCAAATTTAGGGTACTACGCAGAGGATACACACCGTTAAACAGACAAGAACATTCTTTTCACCCTTCATTTTGGAACATTTTTTTTTTTCAGTGGGTGAACTAGTGCTGTTGGATTCCTTAAAACGGTATTGTTTTGTTTCTCAGCTGTGCTGTGTCTGAGAAATTACTGAAAATTTAGTGCTGTTTTACATGGTGAAAATTTGATGTCAGCCAAGTTATGTCAAATTATCCATGAGAAAATTTTATCAGAGCAAAAAGCTGAAGAAAACTATTTTATAGTGTAGTAAACAATATTTTGCAGTATAGTATTTTATAGCAGAAAAGAATTTAATTAACACTAATAAACAATATTTAGAGTATGCTTTGGTTTTAGGATGAGACTAGTATCTCTTTCCTAACTTAGGGAATTGTAATTGACACATCTGAAGTCATGCGAAGGATTAGGCCAGCTGCGTGTAAGCATATACAAGACAAGTGGTTGAATGTGTTCTCAAGGGCGTCATCTTTTTGAAATCTGATCTCCAAGACTGAAATGGCTGTCTTGGTTGCTACTCTGAAACATTATATTCGTGAATCAGGCAAGACTGTAGATAGAGGTGAGAGCTTTTGCTGAAGGTCTGTTTTATTTTGAGATCTCTGCAATCTACTCTGATGGGGAAATTTTTTTTTTTAACCTGGAAACATTTAAAATAAATTTCAGAATGTTTTCTTTACAAAAATATTTTTTTCTAATACCTTAGCAATATTCTTGTTTATAATGATCTTGTATTGGAAAAACATGTGGGATCTAGGCTCTCTGGCCCCACTCTGGTCTGTTTTTTGTAAGTTATAAATTTGAGCCAGTGTCTTAAGAGTATCTGAACAGCCAACCTTTTAAATATGGGTTTAAACATTTAGGTAAACGTTTAGATTTCAGAAGTGCTCAGCACCTCTTTGCTGAGAGATGTACAGGTTTTCTAAGGGTTGTACACTTTGCAGATGCCTGCGTATTGTGTGCTCTGCAGCAATGGGTGTGTGGTGCTTCTGAATACGTAAGCAATTATCCTGTTAAATTATCACTGAATGCAGTGGATTTCAGAGATCTGTATTTTTAAGGCATTCTTTACTTTTTGACTATCACATTAAAAGGAAGATAACCATGTACCTTTACATTGACTAGAAAAAAAATACTTAATTTTTTCAGAAAATACTTTTCTCTACGTAGAGCACACTGCTCTCCAGAAATTTGCTTTTAATGAAGCTTTTTGAGCTGCCACTTGAATGCTTTTTACAATACTATCTGAGTATCAGTTATGTGAATAACAGCTTGAAATAAACACACACTTACTTTAAAGCATAATGGATCATCCCCTGCTGTTGCGTTAGGGGAAAGGAGTGGGGTATTCAGTAGTATGGATCAACATACTAGAGTGTCCAGCTGGGAGATAAAGCTCCTGTACTAAAATGGGAGTTACACAGAGCATTTGCATGTGCTTTCTTGGAAGCATGGAGTCCTTGCATTTTAACCTGAGTCATCACATTTTTGGATGTATGCAAATGAATTCAAGATATGAAGCAGGTTGGCTCTAGAATTTTAATACTTGGATGGAAGAGGAATCTTGAAAATACTGATAATTCTTTAACAAAAAATCCTTAATACTGGAACTGCTTAAAACCCCCCACCTCGTTGTGTTAGCTACAAGGTGAATGAAGTTCAAAATGGATTATGAAGTAAGTATAAATAATTCTGTGTGCTTTAAAACAGTGAATAATTTGATGTTTCTACAGGGCTACCAGCAAAGCCTGTTAGAAAAACATTTAAGAGGTATTATTTCCAGCCAGTTAGTAAGTTTGTAAACTCAGGCATCGGTGCCAAGCTGATGGGATACTTTCCGATTCTGCTGAAGAGCGTAGGAAGCCTAGAGCCTCATGTCAGCTGGTGAGCAAAGCACAAAAAAGGCTAACTTAAGTTTGAGGTTAGAGGAACGCTCGCTGCGGCCAGAGCTCAAGGAAGCTCAGACCACTGTGATGAGTCACAGGCGAACTCTGCCTCAAACGATGTAAACAAAGCTTGATCCTCCTTATTTTGCTCAGTGATGTTATGACCCTGTTTACACTATTGTGGACTGGATTTCCTAGTGTTTTCATCTCTGTCCTGGTATCCTGAGCTTGTCTTGTAAAATTCTGTCTGCTACTGCCACCATCAGTCCTTCCAGCTCAGATGCCTTCACTGTATCTGAACTGTCCTGTGCCTTGCATTTCCAGTATGGCTTCAGGATGTTTATGTGGGCACTAGGTTGCCTGTAAGGAGCCCTCGGAGAAGGACGAAAGAAGTACTTCTGTTCAGCGTGTCCAGAGAAGGGCAACAAAGCTGGTGAGGGGTTTGGAGCACAAGTCTGATGAGGAGCGGCTGAGGGAACTGGAGTTGTTCAGTCTGGGGAAGAGGAGGCTGAGAGGAGACCTTATCGCTCTCTACAACTGCCTGAAAGGGGATTGTGGCGATGAGGGTGTTGGTCTCTTCTCCCAAGTGACTGGCAATAGGACGAGAGGAAATGGCCTCAAGTTGCGCCAGGGGAGGTTTAGATTGGATATTAGGAAAAATTTCTTCACTGAGAGAGTGGTCAAGCATTGGAACAGGCTGCCCAGGGAGGTGGTGGAGTCACCATCTCTGGAAGTGTTCAAAAAACATGTGGATGTGGTGCTTCAGGACATGGTTTAGGGGACACAGTGGCACTGGATTAATGGTTGGACTTGATGATCTTGAAGGTCCTTTCCAACCTTAATGATTCTGTGATTCTGTGAAATTCATTCAGTACTCTGTTCGTCAGTGATAGCTATGTGAAATTTTAAGAAAGTAGATCTGCTAAGTGTTGAAAAACAAATGAGGACTGTTACATATGCGCATTTGTGGAGGAAGTATGACCAAAAAATTAATAGGATATTTTTGAAACTTGCTGTTATACATAAATGTCACTGTATTCCTTTAAAGATTCAAACCACATCAAACAAAACCCAAACCCAAAAAAACTATATGGTTTTTAGGTAAGTTAAGCCCAGGCAGAGAGAATCAGCAGAAGTGATGGCTGTGAATTAAAGGAAGAAAGAATAGACCAAACCAACACGAATTTAAAGTAAGACTTATACTGTAATGCATTCATCCTTTATTTTATATTATTATTTTATTTTTAAAGCTATTTTATGAACACAAAGCTGTTTCTGAAATATGACTTTTCAAGTGTGCAAGCTTTTTAAATTCCAGCTTGTGGAAAGGATTTTAAAGGTAGGTGAGGTGCTTGTAATACATTTAAGGAAAAAAATAATGACACTGTTCTGATGTGGAATTCTCATGCAGTCAGTTAAGAAACACTGATCTGCAGATGTTTTTTCCATAGAACTTTGCCTATTCCTATAATTACTTCGATTTTTCATTATTTTCTCCTCCACAGTGTGTCCATTGCCAGAAACAAAACATTTGACAAGATTGAGATTTGGTCAGCTTTTGGCAGAGATACCAATTTCTTCTGTACTGTTCTTTGACTTGTTTGGTTCCCCACCCCCCGCTCCCCAAGAGCAGAACCTCTCTCAGCTCCCTAGTGCAGGGAAACCCTTTACTTGAATGTTTCAAGGCTAGGAATGACAAATTTGTAATGCCATTCCTAGAAGAAACTGCTGCTAAATACCTGTACCTGGATGGTTTATTGCAGTTGAACTGGAACTGACCATATGAGCTATGGTGTGTGTATGTGGAGAAAGAGTAATTAATGTTTTCTAAGTATGAAGATTCTTTTAAAATTTTGTAATTTAGGCAATTGTTGCTTTGCTACAGTTCAGCAAAACACAAAAAACATTCTTGAGAAATATTCTTACATGCCTCTCTAACCTCTTCCCCTTCCCATCATCTGATTCTTGTTTTTTATCATTTATAATCTTGACCTCTTTGACTATGGTATTTGAAAGAAAAAAATGAATTGGTGCTTTATTTTGTCTTAAGCATTGCTGGTTTGTAAATTTAAGTATCTGGCTAATTGCAAATGCAAGGCTGGTTAACTGAACAGTGGTTCTTATGCCCAGCAGATGACGGCAGAGCACGTACTTTCAGTGTAGCATCGCTTGTTAACCTTGTGTGCTATGTAACAGTTTCTGAATGTCCCAGTAGAATGTTCTTTTATTAATAAATATTGGTAGGTCCTGCTAGAGATAGATTAGCTCGAGATAAAATATCTTTCTGGCAGAAGTTTGCCTTCTTAGCACCTCTTGTGTGGAAGATCTTATCTCTACTTCAGCAGGCCAGTGTGGTGGCAGAGTTGGTCTTGCCTCTTTTGTGCCAGCTGTAATAATTTAAAACTACGTAGCATTGCTTGATTGGCTTGTATATGTGGTAATTAGCTCCACTTCATAGCAGAACACTGACAGAATTCCGGGTCTCACTTTCAGTCTTAGCTTTGTATTGTGAGGGAAAAATACTGTGGACATTAGTTGCCAAACCACTGGACTGGAGTAATGAAATAAGACTTTGCTTAACGCTACTTTGGGGTTCTGAGAAATTATGCTATCTAATGGCTGCTGGTCTTCAGTCCTGGCTCAGGCACCTGTTGGATTACATCCTCACCTGTAAAAATTTCATTGCTGTAGTCTCAATACGTACGTAGGGTTTTCTTAAATGTAAGTTAGAAATGTTTCAAAGTTTGCACTTCATTAACTCATTAGTTTGTGTGGCAAGTGAGAAGACATCCAGCCATGTTAATGCTTCTTTCATTATTCTCCATTGTAATTTTGCGAAATTACAGAACTACGAAGTATTTCAGGTTGCTTAGGAGGCTTTAATGGTTCTATTTTAGTCAGTGCTAGTCTTTCTATTAATATTGGAAGTGAGATTTCACTGCTCTGGTAAGAGGACGAAGATGCATTACGTACACTACAAATAATACTTTCAATACTTTTTGTTTCAAAGTGGAGTTACATTTTTTTTAAAGAAATAAATAATGCATATACCTCATATTGTTCTTGTTTTTTCCAGTAGGAAATAGTTTTAGTAGTAACCCTCACAGAACTTACTTCAGGGTTTCCCAGCATGAGTTCTAGATGCAATTGTTAACTTCTGATTTAAAAAAATAGATCATTTGTGAGGGATTTGTCCTAACAAAATAATGTCCAATTACATGAAAGATGATGTGATTTCTGAGTCCAGATAAGGAAGCAGGAGAGTTGTGGTTGGACCAAGACATCATTTTAAACATGACTAGTAAGAGTAGAGAGACTGATGCCATGGCTGGACATAGTCCTTCCATATATTACTGTAATAGAGGTATAAATTATGTCTATTCATACATTCAGTTTACACTGGAAGATGTGTTTACATATGTAGTGTGACAAGCCATGCTTAATGTTTTTGTGCTTTTTCAAATGCTTATGCTCTTGAGGATTTTTTTAGGATATTAACTCTTCCTGTGTGAGTTGCAAGTCTGGAGTAGAGCTTGCAGTACAAATGAGATTCCCATATTAACAGCTTGCCAAGGTGCTGGCTTTGCATTAAACTGTAGTGGGTCTAATAGCTTTCTGGTAGCAGGGCAAGGATTGAGGGTAGATAGTGCCTACCATTTCAAAGACTGACTGACTCCATTTACAGTTTTAAGATTTTTAAGGAAAATAGGAACCAAGGAGTTTCTGTGGACAGAAGCAGGAGTTGACAAATACCTCGGTATATTGCTGAGAAGCAGCATTTTGTGCTGGTGGAACTCAAAAGCAACTATTTGGGCTAATTGCCAGTGGAGCTGTGCTTTGCCATTCTCTTCTAATACTGTCGTCTTTTAGTCTCATGATTATGTTCTACGTATAGCTTACCATATGGCGGTAGGGCTCCTTTTGCATGATCCAGAGGGGTTTCTGCATAGCTATGTTGACAGTAATGTGCTCTTGGTGCTGCGGTGCAATGTTGTGCTGTTAAGGGCACACCTTCAATCATGTTCTAGGTTCCGCTTAAACTGGTGGCAAAAGGAACATGGCTTCGTTACAGTTGCGAGCCTAATTAGTTGTAATAGCAAATTGCCTACTGGAAATGAGGGAAACTACTTTAAGTTGCTGCAAATGCTGTTTAGCCTTATTTTTATAGCCCAAGAGGCAGAATCAGGTCTGTCACTTGCTGGCACAGCAAAGGGAAGATTGTTCTGGGAGTATTGACTCTTTTTTGCCCTCTGCCTCTAGTTGCAAGCAGTTACCAAGACTGACTTAACTGCAGAATGTCCAAATTTACTATTCAGGCAAAATGAGTCATGACAGAAAATGATCTCGTGCTTCTGGACTTTGTCATGCTCTCTCCATTTCATTCTGAGATACTCTGGATTTGTGTCTGGTTGTTTTTTAGACAAGGGTATCAAGAAATTTAAATGGAAGTTTGTTACTGCTTTCATAGAGGATCAGGCTGCAATTTCCAAACGTAAAGCTCTGCACGTTGGCTGACCTTATGTACTAGAAAGACTTAAGTGCTGTTTGTTTTTACGCTGCGCTTTTACAAAAGCCTAAGATGGTATTAATGTGATGTAAAGTGGATCAGGTGGCACGTATGTGCCTTGTAGAAGTTACGAAACAATTTCTTTTACTATTGGAGCAAACGCACTGAAAGGAGCTAAGAAATTTTGAGGAGACTGTTCATTTTGAGAAAGAAATTGGTATGGGGAGCTTGAAAGCTTCATGTTCTGTAAGATATGTTTGCTGTAGTTTGCTGTATGCTCGCCACTTCCTAGGGCTTCCCAAGAACCTCGGTTCCTCCTTTATAACCAAACATGGTGAACAATTTGAACTAACTTTGGGCTTGTAAGTAAAACTGCTGATAGGGAATTTTCAGGTTGTTACAGGGACAATTTTTCAAGCTTTTCAGCAGTAACAAAGTACAAGATTTTTTTTTTTTTAGTGATGATTATGGATTCACAGATCTAGTCTATTCATGACAAAATCAGAGGTGGAATCTCAAAATAATTGAGATTCTTTTTAAATGTTAAGAGGATGGATGAAGTGGTACTGCTGCAGAACCTGAATCTGTTTTAACTTCTGGGACAAAAAAATAGAGGTATGCAGGTCATGGCTACAGGTATGTCTTATTTTCTGTTTGAGATGGAGAAAAAAAAAATTATCTTGGGTCTATCCAGATGATGTTTTGAGTAGGTGAGCGATGACTGGTCAACAGTGGGACTGTGCTAACCTGCTTAACTTGCACGTATCCCAGGAGATCTCATCTTTGATGTGCTGAAGAAGCACTAGTTTTGCTAATATGTTTACTAACATAATTATCTAACATATTATGTTAGTGTGGTGTAAACATAATGCTGGCTCCTTCAAAGAAAACTCAGTGTCTTTTTTAATTTCTTCATACCTGGTATTTGTAAGAGCTGTCTGACTGCGAACTAGCTAAGCATTCTGAATCCTTAAAGATGTTGTGTCAGCATGTGGTTATTCAGTGACTCAAGAGGCTGACTGTATTATGGCTGATGCAGGAAGGAAAAAAGGTAAGGTTTATTTTAAATAAAATGAAAAAGCTTGTGTTTGTCTTCAGAATTTGACATTATCTTTATAATCTTCCATGAGAGTGTTTAATAGTTGTAATAAAGTAGGAGAAATTCTGGTAGGAAGGCAATGAAGAAACGGGCATTGTATTTAACTGGCAAGGGGTTTACTGAAGCACTTCTGAGAATAGGTGTGGTTTTTATTTTTTCCTTTCAGTTGATGCTGATGAGATAAAACGACTAGGAAAGAGATTTAAGAAGCTTGATTTGGACAATTCTGGTTCTTTGAGCGTGGAAGAGTTCATGTCTTTACCTGAATTGCAACAGAACCCATTAGTACAGCGAGTAATAGATATATTTGACACAGACGGAAATGGAGAAGTGGACTTCAAAGGTAAGGCACAGTGCGTTGTGACAGGTGGTGGCATTTTGTCAGAGTTCTTCGAGCTTTGGAATTCAAACTTTGCTTCAGCTGAGAAAGGAGGGGTGAGAAAACTTGTTAATCAAAAATAAGGTGCTAATTCCTAGTGAAACTGAATACCAGTAAAACTAGTTTCTCTGGCGCATTAGGGTAATGCACTCCTGAATGCCTGAATGAAATGCTTAAAAGAGCAGATTGTTTTGTAATAGCTTTCCAGGCCATACTGACTTAGGAACTCGTTAAGTATCTCTTAAAGTACACTAATTCAGACTCTTAATTGTGATGCTATCTGAAGTATATTTTTAGGCTAAAGAGACTATGAAAAAAGTGGGATAGTCTGTGTAAGTTGTGTGTCTGTGCATAAGTTGTATTTATCCAAATGCTGTTATGAGATCTCTTTTGGAGTGTTTTAAAAACAGTTATCTAAATTTCTAAATTGTGAAAGTGGTCCAGATTTTTATGTTGATACTTCCTTTACAGGATTCTTTTTATGATCTTAGGCAGACAATTCAAGTAATTACTCAAAAATTTCAGACCTTTTAAAGATTCATGATTAAAAGGGCCAGCAGGTTAAAAATCTTCAGTACTAGTTTGTTAGAACAGTCACTGACCCATAGAGGTGATAATGTCTGTAACTTATGTTCAAGGTAATACTTACTATCTCTTATTGCTCATGACTAGAAAAGGTTAATCATTTTTTCTTGAGATTTTTTGGAAAAAGTTATTAATCTCATTTATATTGACAGGCTGACAGTTTAAAGAAAATGTTAACACACAAAAGCTGCTGGCCTTTACAAAACCCTTTAAATTTCTATAGGGAGAACTACAGCCTAACTGGAATGTTGAGTTTGAGACTTTCGTGGTATCAATTTCCAAAGCACTAGATGTTGCATGTAACTGTCCAAAATTCTCTGGTGAAAAATAGGGAGTGAGGAAAGATGGTGGTATATTGTATGTGACATTGAGTGGTGACTAATATAATTTCCAAGAGCTGTTCCTGTTGGGTGGGAACAGGAAGTTGTCAAAATCAGTTTTTCATAGTAAAATGATGCTGCTGCCGTAAGCGGCAATGAATTCTATTGTTGTTGTCTGGCCAAGTTCGATTCCTTTAACTTCTTTATTTCTGTCTTGGAGGGAAGCACAAAGGAAAGGTTTTAAACTGAAAGAGGGTAGGTTTAGGTTGGGCATGAGGAAGAAAATTTTTATGATGTGAGTGATGAGGCATTGGAACAGGTTGCCCAGAGAAGTCGCGGATGCCCCATTGCTGGAAGTGTTCAAGGTCAGGTTGGACAGGGCTTTGAGCAACCTGGTCTAGTGAAAGATGTCCCTGCCCATGACAGAGGGTTGGACTAGATGATCTTTGAATGTCCCTTCCAACCCAAACCATTTTGTGGTTCTATGAAAAGGAAAATTACTAGTCCGAGGAAACTTGCATTCTTTTTCTGAAAGACCTAAACATTTTAAAATTTATCTTTAAGCATAATGCTGTTAAAAATAATCATGTTATCAGTCAAGCATTTGGATAATAAATCATATAGGATTTCTTGATTTAATTGCACAAAACTTGTTGAAACGGTAGTAGGCCTTTCAACCTATATTGCTATACCTCCGTATTGTCTCTATACCGTAGTTCAGCTTGCAGTTTTGCACTTGTCACTTTTACCACAAAAAGCTCTAGGAAGCCTAGTTATAGGATCTCATCCAGAAACACTACTTGCCAGGGTTTTATTTTTTTTGGCAACTCAAGAGTTTGCTCATGGGATGACTACTTCATTGTTAGTCAGTGTGTAAATTTTCTTTTAACCCTATTTCTTATAGAAAAGTTTTGGGTTTGTTTTTTTTCAGGAATTTATTTTAGAGCAGTTTTCAGTTTGATGTAATTCTTGCTTTAAGTTGAGAAAGCAATCTTGAGAGGAGCTGTACAATTAGAATCCCCACTGGAGTAGCTTTAGTAGAGATCTTGAAGTTTGATATCAGATTCTGGTGAAAGTCTAGTTCAGAATTAAATACTGGAGTGAACAAGTCTGTTCAGTGAGCGCAGTATTGGATTTGAAGTACTTACCATTAAAGAACATTAAAGCATCAAAGTATGTGGATGCTTAAGTGTCACAAGGTAGAAAACATTTTAAAGTTTTAGGGTAATTTAGATTCTTTTTACAATTTCTAAAAATCTCTTAATGTTGGTTTATTAATAAAATACACTTTTTTCTAAATGTTTTTCTTGTATTCTTTAGAATTTATAGAAGGAGTCTCCCAGTTCAGTGTCAAAGGAGATAAGGAACAGAAGTTGAGGTGTAAGTATTTTGATTTCTTTTTTCTTAACAAAATTTTTTTGATCCTTAAAAATAAACTTTTGTCAGTTAACATTGAGAAATCAGTAAATTCAGATTCTTTGAAGAAGTGGGAAGTCATGAAGGTAGATTGTAAGCTTTTGCACATATTGTCATTTGTGCGAAGAATTTGCCAGCACACTTTTCTGCAGAGAATGTTTGAGGAGGTTGGCTTCTGAATTTCTTCAGTCGTTTCCCATTAAAAAAAAAAAAAAAATCATTATAAGAATACTTGCTACACAGTTTTGTGAACTAATGTGCATTGCTTTATGGTAGCATAAAAATAATATTAAATTTTTCCTACTACCGTAGAACAGCAGTAAATTCTTGTTTGAGAACTGCATCTTGGGAAGACAACATGGCCCAAGCTTTTGGAGTGGGGCAGGGAATAGGTTCAGTCACGCATGTGGCTTTCAATAACTAAGAAATAGGTTTAGGAAAGAAATCTGCTGCGCTGAAATGGTTAAAAATAAATTCAGTCTTAATGCCAAATTGCTTGTAGCAAAGTAACCAGGTGGAATTTTGATTCATGTGTGTTTTCTGCTTGCAAATGAACCCCTGCCTGGGTATTTCACTTGCGGTGGTGAAGATTTTTCCAGTTCAGTGTGTATGGAATTCTTTTACTGCTGGTGCTAAAACAATCGTGATTGACATTTCTACAGTGAGTTTTTTCTTTTAAATTCAATAGTAGCACAATTCATTGTGTTGTTTCTGATGCTTCCTGTTTTTCAGAATGAAATGGAAAGCTGTTAGAAATCTCACTTGAAATGCAGTATTTTTCTCAGTTTGTGCAGGATTGTGTCATCACTTATTGTTAATGCAAAGCACATGAATGTATATTGCTCTTTTCTGACTGCATTTGTTACTGCAAGTTTTACACATATACATATATATTTTACCTCTGCAGTTGCTTTCCGCATTTATGATATGGACAAAGATGGTTATATCTCAAATGGAGAGCTCTTCCAGGTGCTGAAGATGATGGTTGGGAACAATCTCAAAGACACTCAGTTACAGCAAATTGTAGATAAAACCATAATTAATGCAGATAAGGATGGTGACGGAAGAATATCCTTTGAAGAATTCTGTGCTGTAAGTAACCCCTAAAGAGAACTTTGATAATTTGGAATTTAAAAAAGGAGGAAAAATGGTGAACAGTATAAAGAGTAAGGTTATAAAAGAAGAGTGTTTTTTGTGATCTGGCAACAGTCACTCTGTGACACAGCTGTATTATAGATGGTATTGTCATCTTGTGGCTTCCAATAGAGCAATGTGTCTTACGGCATATGAGCAAGTCATGAATTGGTACGTTCAGGATGCAGACTCTCCCGTTGACTCTAGCATGCCTGAAGATTGCTTTTTATAAAGTAATTTCTATGTCATTTTATGACATAGTAAACACAAGACCAGTCCTAATTATTTTTGTATGTAGATGAAAACGCTAGCCTGATGTGAAGATGTATATTGGATTCCAGTCTCCATGCTGGTAGAAAATAGCAGCTTTGAAGATGAGTTGCAGGAGACTGGCTTGTTGTAGGAGGCTGGTTTTCGTTATTTTCAACAGTTTAATTTGATTAAAAAAGAAGCAGCACTTTCAGTTGTTCTAAATGTCTCTAGCTGCTTAATAGAATACACTGAGTGAAAAAAACCAAAGCATGGTTGGGCAGGCATGTACAGTCTGCTGAGGAGGAGGGGAATGCTTCAAAGGACCTGACCGCAGTAAAACCAGCATAGGTCGTAGCAGATGCCTCTTTCAAAAAGTGTCACTGTCAGGGGTGGTGTGTGAAGGAGAGGGGTGTGTTCCACAGACAAGACCTTTAGGTTAATCTCCTGATCTCTAAACTAGGTGTCTGCTCCAAATCGCCCTTCAGAAAGGTTTATCTTCACAGGGTGTGGAGAGAGCCTGGGGAGATAATCACTGGCTACAGAACAAGGGGATTTTAGAAAGGCCAGAGTAGCCGGATTTGTGTCAGTTACAGGGAGAGTAACCCCTCAAGTGCTGCTCTTAAAAAGGCAGAGACAGTTGAAAGACGCATTTTAAAAACTGTTGGGGCATTACTGAGCAGAATGCTTGAATGTAGTGCTGGAGACTTGAAATGGTTGATTTTCAGCCATGTCATATATTTGTTTAATTAGTTAACAGCAAGTTTTAAATTCCTTCTCTCTTAAAAAAAAAAACAAAAACAAACCAAAACTAAATGACACATTGAAACTTGAACATTTGAAAACCTCAATCATGAGTGTTTACAGGTTAATTTTAAATAGTGTGTTCATGAACACACTGCTGTGTAGCACACTTTAAGTCCATAGGCACTCAGGCATTGCTTTTGTTTCCTACTCGTTGAATTTATAACTTGAGGTCAAACATAACTTGTTCATACTCATGATCAATGCAAATTCTAAAAAAAAAAAAAAACAAACCCGAAAAAATTGCTCTCCTCCAAACTATTAAAGTAAAAAGGTATGATTATCTGCATATTTTTTTGGTAGAGTTCAGTTATTTTTGTGGCATCATGTGAAAACACTTGGTCATCTGCAAAGAACTCGGAATGAGTTGTAGCCTGCAAACACCTAGATTTGTGAAATACCAGTTTATTTCTTGCACTAGGCTATTGTCTTCTGGTTATCCATTGAATAGGATGTTGCCTTCTGTCCTTCTGCCCAGACTTCCTGTCTTGTCCTACTGTTTGGTTTTCTTCTATGTTTCTTTTAGTTTCTTCAGTTTTTGTTGACCTCCAGCAAGTCCCCTTTCACTCCTACGATCTCTTACCCTCTTGTTCTTGCATTTTACCTTTGAATTTTGTGCTGTCTCTATACAAAAATACTTTTTTGGTTGTGGCAGTTGGCCATCGCGCTTGGCCTTTGAATTTTGTTTCCGCGTTATAAAAAGTTCCCCTGCCATTGCACTTTTCCTTTTCCTTTCTCTGTGCATGAACCGTACACCTTTGAACACTGGTGCGTGCTGCTTTGTCAGAAATCCTGCTGCCTTTCCTAAGTTCCCTCGCTTCTCGCGTAAAGGTGCGCAGTTTTGCAGAGTGTTTTAGAAGTAAAGTTAGCACTTCATTTAACATGCAGAAACATAATACAAGGTTGGAATAAGAGATGGAAAGCCAAAATGGTGTAACTTATACTGTTTTTTTTCAGTAGTAATTATATTGTAGTAATATAATTACCTTGGGTAATAGATAATTCATTCATGTATCTCGCAGTACTTGTGAAATGTAAATTAGTTTGGAGAGGCCAGGCAGGTACTGTAATTACGATTGACCCAAGTGCATTTTCTGAATGAAGTGTATAATTTGTATCTCACTAACTTTCAATTTTCATGTGTTTATGAACACTTTTCTCCCAGGTTGTAGGAGGCCTAGATATCCACAAAAAGATGGTCGTAGACGTGTGACTCTGTAGGGCACCACCCAACACTTTTGCTTTCTTCTCCATCTCTGAAGATCTGCTCAAGACGTCCAGCAATGCTCTCTGTGTATTTAAATGGAAGTATTTTTCTCTGTGAAGCCACATTTTCCAACATGAGCCTCATGAAGCCAACTAAGTGTTATTGAACTTTTATTCTCTCAATAACTCAGTGTAGCACTTTAAAGTCTGAAGGACAGCAAAGATGGAAAGAGCATATCAGTGTGGTGGAGAAAGGGAAGGGGTTGGCTTTTTAATTTATTTTTCTTCATCTTTTATAACAAGGAAATATCTATCTATATATATATATGTGTGTGTGTATTTATATATAGATATATATGTAGCTTTCTATATGTAGTAGCTAGGTGGGCTTTAATTTAATATACTTGATTCAGAAACAAAACTAGAGTACAAAGTGCCAAGCAGAATATTAACAGTTCAATATATGGATATATGTCCTTACTTTTATTTCACACAGTTTTATATATATAGTAGAAGAATGTAAAATTTTAACTGGGTGTTAGGTCAATGCTTTTCCTTTTCCTGTGACTGTTCAGATGTTTCTATATATTGACTGGCTGACAAAGCATTGCTTCTTATTAATTCACCTTAATTACATTTTTTTGTAACACAGGAGACTAAGTTTATTTATACCTGTTAATATATTACCAGGGACTGTGTCTCTTTGCTAACTAACTTAGTACAGTTCTACTTAATATGAGAATATAGTTTAATGCTACTGCCAAGAACTAGCCCTCGTGTGCATATAGTAACTGCCGAATGCTTTGATGGCCGCTGGATTTCGTCACCTAGGAATGCAGAGCAGTTACAGCTCTCCTGAAGTTAAGGCAAATCTGCTGTTCTGGATTCATTTTAGATACAGCCGCTCAAGGTGTTAGGCGTTAGGCGCATTCATGGCTTTCCCTTGTGCTTAGCTTAACGAAACTAGGATCGATGCCGGATTCCCATCTTAACTTTGCTGATACAGTTCTTAGATTATAAAATGTTCTTGCCATTTAAATTCTGTTGTTTCAACCATGATAGTTTCCCCTCTGCATTTAAAGAATACTACAGGTAGCATAAATAACTGGTAATATTATATATATATATGTATATAGGATTCATACAGGGGGAAAATCTTGTTAACCTACGCCATAGAGGAGGAAAACTTCACACTATCTAAATTTATACCTCTTGTGGTTCTCCAGTCCTTTGCCTGGAGAATTTTTTTCTTTTCTAGATTTGTCCATATCATAATTTGTAACAGACGGTAACTTGATATATTTGTGTGATATAAAAGTAGCGAGCCATGTTTTACAACTTTATATCATCCCTTCCCTTTTCTGCAATGGTACTATTGGCTGGGAGAAAAATACTTGCTAGATTTTTTTTTTTTAGGACAGTACATCTTTCCTGTATAGTAGTTTTTCTATTAAAAAAATCATTTTATAATCAGCATTGGAAAGTGCAGGTTGTCTGAACCTACTTCAGTTGAGCACCTGTCTGCCATAGCTGTTCCTTCAACTGAGTGCTGCACGTCATGGGCTCTGTCTGTGAGAGAGAAATCCAGGTGCTTGGTGTCCTTGCATGACATGAAGTTTTGCATGTAGATCGATTTGAAATGTTCCTCTTGTTTACATAATTTGCATAATGTAAAAGATAATGTTGCCAAACTTTGGTAAATGTTGATGTTCAAAACAAATCTCCACTACATGTAACTTTTCTTCCTCTGGATCAGTACGTGGCTTATAATCCCAGCCAGTGGTTGCATCTGTTCCAGTGTCAACTGCCATGTGCTCTGCTTCAAGGGGGAACTAGTCTTTTGTGAATTTTTTGTACATAAGTATTTGTTACAAACATTTTAGCAAATGCTTTTGATTTCTCTTACTTGCTTGTGCATATCTTGGCTGGCATAGAAATTAGTGCTAATGTTATTTCCTTAGGGGGTTTGGAAGGGGAGGGATGAGGTTTTAGTTTTTGGGGGGGGTTTTTTGTTTTTTTGTTTTTTTTTTTTTAGTTTGTGTGGGGAAAAATGATTTATATTGAATGTTTAGTTTTTCCTCTGCATGCTACATCATATGTTGTGGGAACTATAAGAACCTTCATACTATATGAATACAAAAATAAAATATTTGAACCTTGGCTGGGGTGCTTCAGTACTTACCTAGACCTTTCCCATTCAACTTGAAGCAGCTTTGCATCCTGCTCTAAAGAAAAGACAACTTGCTGTTCACAGGTTTTTTTGTCCCCTCTTTTATTATAGATTTACTAAAATACTGTACAGGCTGCAGACACTCCTGAATACTGCCAGGCTTCATTTCAGTGTTTCAATACCACTTAAGTTATTTTTTTTTTGTTAAAGGTACATCTGGTTCACTTTGTTAAATGTCCAAATTAGATAAAATACCTTAAATCCTACTACACTCAGAATGATTGTTCCAAGTAGGTTATTTTAAAAAACAAAACAAAAATCCTGAACCTTAATGTAGGTGGGGAATGAAAGGCAGTTTCTTTCTCCAGGAGCAGCCTGAGAGCTCTGTGGGTGCCAACAGTCCTCCCTGTAGCAGGTGTGTCCTTTGCAGAAGCTGTTCGCTGTTGCTTTGTGCTGCAGCTGCTTGGGCTGCCAGTGTGCTGCCCTGGCTCTTTCTGCTGCTTTTGGTTGGTACCAGCATGCACCTGCTTTAGGGTAAAGATTAAGACTGCTTTTGTGTCCTTGCCTCACTCTCCCCTTATCTTTCAAGCTAATTGAGGTGACATAACCAACCAACAGAAAATGTGCTAACCAGGTAGGTGTGTGGCTTTACCTTGAGGTGCTCAAAATGGGCATGCTCTCACTCACTGCCCAGAGCTGTACATTTGGGTAACTCAGTCCTTAAATCTCACGGCAACCAAAGGCTTGAATGAATTTGGCTGTAACAGCCATCTTGTATTAGAAAGTGCTGCACTGGAAACTTGGCTGTTGAGAGAAATGCATACTCAATTTGCTAGTGAAAATTTTGATAATCTCATTTCAGTTTTTTGTTCACAAACCTAAACTGAATTCTTTTGCTGGAGACTTAGTAACAAGTTTGGCTGGCAGGGGCAGGAGAAAAGGGGCCTCTGTTTACTGGGACTGTGGTAGGGCTCTGTCATCTCTTCCCTACTCTGCTGCATGCATGTAGCAGTTTAAGGAGGAGACACAGCTCCTGGCAGTTGTTTGTGCTCTGGTACCCTGGCAAGTATTTAAGCTGGTGGCTCTTTGCCTCCCTCAGCTGCCCTTGCAGATCACCTGTGAGAGAATAAAAAAAAAAAACCTCTATATAGGCACAGATTCTAGGATTAAGTTCAAAGTAGACTGTTTACCTCTGTTGTCTTAGCATTTTTGTGTGATGGACTGTCCCAGCAGCAGTAGGGGCTTGTTGGGCAGCCTGACATGGAACTCTACATTCCAGGTGACTCTTCCTTTTTCCAGAAAGACACTGATCCATGATGAGAGTTATGAACGTTTAACTAGGCTGATTCCCTGAGGCTCAAACTCAAAGGCTTTCTGAAATCCTCACTGCAGTCTCTTAACACTTTGATGTTCATAAAGTCAATAGCAAAGCATGTTTAAATAAAATCAGGTACCCATACCTCTGATACAGACACAACCAATTTAAAATAACTTTTAATGACTAGAGGGATATTATATCTGTTCAAATCAGCATGTCTGAATTAAGAAATCAGACTGCACAAAACAGTTCCTGTTTTCTTCTGGGCTTCCACATCAAGCAGAAGACTTGACAAGTGCTTCTGTAGCTCTAGGCCTCTCATGCATACAGAAACCACCATTCCCAGTCCTTAGCAGTGCCGCCATAACTGCAGCTCAGAATCTTTCAGCTGCTCTGCTGGCCACTGCCCTAATATTGCCGTAAACTTTTGATGGAGGGCTTCCTGCAGAAGAAAGCACAAATTCAGTCAGCAACGTGTGTCACAGAAACAGATATTTTGCTCTAATGCTTATGTCTCTCTTGGAGTGGAGAACAAGCCCAGGGTCAATTAGCCACTCTGTCAGTTACCACAAGCGCAGGGTTACACTGCTGTCAGCCTGGGTTGACCCCTTCAGCTTTCTGGTCCTCAACAGCATGTTCAAAACAGCACTGCTCCCCAAGACTGAGTAAGCCCCTTGGGGAATGCTGCAGCTAAATCAAAAAGCCGAAAGCTTTCCTTCTGTACCACGGAAGGGTTTTGGAGCCAGAAACCAAGCCCTGGGGTCCCTGCTGCTTCTCCAAATGCAGGTGTGGACACGCCAGGGAAGAAGGTAAGACCCACAGAAAGCAGCTTCTCAGACTGCAAGACCTATTTATATATAATGGAGAAGATTAGGTAACAGAACTTACCTAAAATTAGATTGCAAATGGCTGTTCGTGCCATTTTAATATTCTGAAAAGATCCCAAAATATGAACTTTCCTGTAACAAGCAAAGTAGCATTAGTTAGTGGAAAAACACACCTCTCTGATTATACTGTTAATAGAGCACCTAAGTTGGAGATGAGAGATGAACATGAAATTTCAGAGAGTGTACTCGTTCCTTTTCCACAGCGGTAAATAAAAAAACCCAAACACTCAAAATCAGAAAACCTACGACACAGAACCTGTGCTCTTCTAAATCCTTTCTAGAATAGATTTACAGTTTGCAAATTGAACGGCGTAGCAGCTTTGGGAGGAAAACGTTGTTGCAGGGTTAGTGGGTTCAACTTTGATTATTCACAAGGAAGAATTCTTATGCTGTGTAGAATCACTCAATTGTAGGTGTGCTGGTGACATTGTCATCATTCTCAAAAGGTCACAAATGCTCAAATTGTTAGCATTCATGAATGCTAACTGTTAAATGATTTGTCTTACTACTGCCCTACCAACAGTTTCAAAAAATGCATGTTATCTTTGTTCCTGGAAGAGGACGTGGGTTAGTTTAGGGATTGCACTCTGTCTAGAAGAAAGGAAGTCAATACTTACGCGTCAGCGAGAACGATTCGTGTCCTGGTTACGTTTTCTATAGTGAATTTTGTTTTTCCCCCTTTCCCTGCTATTCTCCCTATTGCTCTTGACAGATGATCTCCTTTCAAAGGTTTGACTAAAACGAGAACAACGCACTCAGTAAAACAGCATTTTTTGATGTGTAGTTCCGGACTGCTTCCATTGTTCCAAGTTTCCTTGTTCCAACAACTCACTTTAAGTAATACAAAAGCAACTTTACTATAGGTGAAATATATATGTATCTATTCACCTACATGACTAGAAGTGAAAGTCAGTCACGTTCCGTGGTATGTGACCGCAAGGCCTCTGGCAGCAGAGAGAGAGTCTCCTATGGAACTGCGGTGGAAGGCATTCCCCCTGCTACTGAGCAATTAAGATTGAGGAAAGAAATAGAGCCAAAGTGTGCACAGTTAATGCCAGCAGAAATGAAACGCGTCAGATTCAGGTGCTGCTCTAAACAGGACACTGAGGAGTACCAGTAATACATGAAATAATAAATGTTTCTGCTGCCTGCTTCCCACTCCTTGCTGTCAGGATAGCAGTAGGAACAAAGCCCATTCTGGTTGAAAAATCTAATGGATGTATTCCCCAGAACACTCTGTGTCCCTTTTAAGTTTAAAACAATTTACATTATGACAAGAAAAATCAAATCACTCTGACAAAGTGACATTCATTCTTCAAAGAGTAAGGTTGGAGGAGTTTTGTTGGGACATCTTACAAAAATGACACCCTTTCAGGAACAGCACGAAGGCTTCCCTGATCCCCAAGGAGAAGTGACACAAGTGGAACAGGGGGAAAGAAACAAACAAACGTACTTGCAGACAGTACGTACAGCTGCTTAGGTACCACAGAAGAAACTACTTACCATCTGTAACCTCAAAGGATTCTAGAAAAAGGTCATCTAATCTGATGAGGGCAAGAGCGTCCTGAAATATTAAGAGATTTATTATGAATGTTACAGTACCTCAGCAGCAAGTTGGTATGTTTTTTTATACATATAAACAGATGACAGCAGTAGTATTTCTCCACTTAACATCTCAAAAAATAGTCAGCTAAAGTTACAGTGACTATTTTTTCAACAGCAATCTGAATTTTTACTTCTGGGCAGAGAACCTACCCATGCTTAAGATGTCCCCACATTCACCCCAGACCCACCTACACTAGTGCAGTCAGTACAGGTCTGGGGCAACAAGCAGCCTGTACGGTGCTGCAACAAGTGGTTTGGTCTTCTGTGAAGTTTCAGCATTGAATAGACTGATAGTTATTGATTTGGACTAAAGTAAAATAAACGGAGCATCTCACATCCAGACTGTCACTTCATGCTTGCCTCTCACAGCTAAACATGTCCTCCATTTCATAATATTAATTATGTTGCAACTTTTTTTTATTCTGCATTAGCTTAAGAAAGGAGACTTCCACTCCAGTCACAACTTCAAACAAATTATTTCTAGAAAACCACCTAAAGATTTTTATTTCTTCTTACTGTAAAATACAGAGAGGCCAAAGATTTCATGCAAGCAAATTCAAGCAATCTCACAATTGGGCTGCTGGGAGTCTCACCTCTACTTGAAACCCAAGTATAAACGCTTTCACAAAATCAGCTGCTTTCGTTAGAGCACTGAGATCCTTCGTCTCTTGACAAGTCTGCAAGACAAGAAGTTACGTTTGCAGATTAAGACCATGCAAGCAGGATCACGATTTGAAAAATCTGAGACACACACTCTAACCACAAAAAAAAGCCCCATTCAGGTAACGCTCCTGTATCATATTTTACTGAAAGACCCAAATAACACTCTTTGTGCTTAATGTTGACCCTCAATAAGAACGCATCAACTGCCACAGCCCGTGTTTGGAGGGGAGGGAAAAGAGAAACTGCTGAAAATCCGCACCCCCAGTGACCAAGGAGATTTTGAAAAATCAAAACAAAACCAACCAAAACCCCAAACTAAACTGCAATGCAGAACAGCAGGAAAAAAAGAAAAAAAAAAAACCACACAGAGAGAAGGTGATGGCAGGAGACAGTTTGAGAAGGGAAAGTTTTTCTAATGACAGTTTTCTAAAGATATTACAGCAGGTGATTAGAAACCCAGACAGGTTCAATAAAACATAAGGGACAAGACAAAGATTAACAAGGTATTAGGAGCAGGAACAAATCACTCTGACAAAGCTGCAAATGTGGGAGTGTTTTATGTTTTTTCTGTCCTCCAGCAGAGGTGACAGGATTTGGGGACTGGGGGTGGGGAGGGGGGGGAAGCGGTTTTTTGGCTCATGTTCTAAGCCTGGGACAAAGCATTCCTCTGCTGCCAGCGGAAAGGACTGTGCGCATCTGCACTTACAGACCCCAACAGGGACAACTTAGAATTGAGCAGTCTTTGAAGCTGGAAGAAAAGCCGGAAATAATAATTAAGGAAGATAATTATGTTAATGTCTGGAACACATAAAAGCTATTCTGAAATGTAATTTACAGCTTCAATGCCATGTCAAAGAAATAACAAATTAATTTCAAAGCTTTCAATGCTTTTACACTCATGATAGATACGGGCAAAACTAATCAGCTTGATCAAGAACAAAACAACCTTGCTTTTCAAGCAGACACTGTTTCGTATCAGAAAGTAGTGTTGAAATCCCAAGTTTTTGACCTGCACTATTACTCAGTGGAACTGCAAGAGTCTCTGCTCTTCCCTGCCTTTTTCTTCATGTTATTTCTAGGAAGCATAAATAAGGGATAGTTTCTGTCACCTTTCATCTAGCTGCTGCCATCGAACTTGTGCTAAGATTTCAAGGTTAGGAAGCAAAATTACTGCTGGTGTCTATTATTTTCCCATTAGAAGATCTCGTACATCAACACTGCTCATACAGTAAGCTGTATGTCGAAGGCATAGCGCGAGCTTTGGATACACCCTTAAAAACAGCTAGCCTGAGTATCCCTGAGAAGGAACAAGAATGAAGAATGAGCAGCTACAAGATTAACAGTTGTATATTGGTGTCTGTACACGAAGCTATTTCAGTGCAATCCATTAAAGAAAAATCACAAGCTACTAAACTACAGGCCTTTATCTTCTGTCACAAACAGAAGATATCAGATACCTTTATTTCTTAAGTATTAGATACTGTGCCCCCCCCCGCAAGACACCATTAGCTCAAAATTGCCATGTAAGTACCGAGTAGCCTTAAAGAGCTAGAAAACAGTGTTCCAAAGCCGTGTCTAACACAGAGGCTAAGCTTCTTCCTTAGTTCTCGAGTACATAATTTTCTCCTATCAAAATGGAGACACACCCCCTTCCAGAAGAGATTAACACTTTTAAATTTTGCTTACATTAACCAATTGCTTCTAAGGAATAATTGACAAATTTTGTTTTGCTCCCCAGTGAGGGCTTTCCCGGGAGGTGAAACGAGGCAGTTTTCCCAAGCGTTATGTGGGATTTAGACTGCTTCCCTAGTCTGTAGCAGGCGGGGCAAGACCAGCTAGACAGAGAGGCACTGCGCGTCGGCAATCAGCTGGGGAAGCAGGAAAAGGAGCGCTCTTTACCTTGATTTCAACGTTTCTCGTTTTCAAGTTAAACCTGATTTGAAGCTGCAAGTGCTCCACGATAGGCGTGAATATCTTCATCCAGTTCTCTTTTAACGGGGTGTACCTGTTGGCCGGCACGGGAACCTTCCTCATTTCGCCTTTTCCCACCTGGCGGGGGAGAGGGGGTCGTTAAGCCGGGGGAGGCCGAAAGCCGGGCACCATTCCCGCAGCCAGAGGGCTGCTCAACCTCCCGGGCTTCCCCGGAGCGGCAGCCCCAGCCGAGCAGGCCCAAGGCACTCGGTTTACTCCCGGCACCGCGGCCC
>NW_010560228.1:3137-3692 GCF_000687285.1 Phaethon lepturus | reverse complement strand
CCAAACTAAGGGGGGCTGGACATGTGCTTTTTTGGCTCAAGCTGTTTTTGCCCTCACTCTCCTCTCCAGAAGAGTGGACCAGAGGATTTTGACTGCATCTCACACCTCGCAGCCACAGCAGGAGCAGCACGGGGCACTCGAGGGCAGCTGCCTCCAGAGCGCGCGTAGCGTGGGGGGATGCTCAGGACGCGTTGGTGATCTGGTATCTATCTGTCTCCTTTGATTTTACTTTTTTGCCTAGAGCACAGGCTTTGGAGCCTTAGGAAGAAATCAGCGTGCAGGTCAGGACTTAAGCAGGCTGCGTAAACAGGTAATATGGAATTTAATTGGACTCCAGTTAAGCCTTTTCATCTCGTTAAAGCTGCCTTCATCTTATATAGCCAGGTTTTAAATTTAATAATAGAACCCTCCCACACCTCGCAGTAACCCGATTAGCGCCGGGGAGGACGGCACGCCAACCCCTTCCTCCGGACCCAGCCCTCAGATGCTCTCCGCACCAGTCCCTCCGCGGGTCGCCGCCAGCGGCTGCGTTGCATCAACGGGCCTGGAAATAAA
>NW_010560228.1:2546-2964 GCF_000687285.1 Phaethon lepturus | reverse complement strand
TCACGCCAGAGCCCCCCGGGCTCCCCCCGGTGAAAGCCACTTGGCTGGATGCTCCAGGAGACAAAACAAACCAGTTTGGGTTTATTTTAGGGTAAGAGAAGATAAAAGGAGACTGGGATGAAGCTTTGTATAATGGCAAGAGGAAGATTAAAAAAAAAAAAAAAAATTAAATGGGCTTGTAGCAGTATCACCACACCACCCAAACACCATCACCGCGCTCCCATGGGCCACCAAGCTGTGCATACAAGTTCAGCTTAATTATACTTCTAAGATAGCACAAACTTTTTGCGTTTATTTTAAATTCGTCACCTGTGAACCGCCGGCACGGGAAGCCCTGGCACGCAAAGCGCCAGCGTACACCTCGGCCGGGAACAGCCACGCTCGGCCACTTTTTTCCCTTCCTTTAAAAAGAAAGAAA
>NW_010560228.1:0-2519 GCF_000687285.1 Phaethon lepturus | reverse complement strand
CCCTGATTTTTTTTTTTTTTTTAAAAAAAGCACAACAGTTGAATGGTGTTTCAAGCTAATTCTTTTTTTTTTTTTTTTCCCCCTTCCCCCTCCTTGTAAAGGATAATCTGAGACAGCAGCTCCGGCCACGAAACAATAGGATTTTAATCTCTTAAGTCGGCGTCCCCCTCATCCCCGGGAAGGAAACCCCTTCAGTCATTTACAAGTTTGTAAATAAGGCTCTTGGTAGCATCTCAGGGACATCTGCTCCGCCAGCCCGCCAGCGTTCCCGCTACCATTTACAAACATCCTTACGCAAACACCCAGCGCGCTCTGCTGAGCTGGCTTTCTCTAAATATATCCCAAGGAAATAACTTGGCAGGGCTGCAAAAATTTCACAGCAACTGAATTAAAGGGGGGGGGGATAAGGACAGGAGGTGTAAAACAGGCTAAATGCAATTAGGCTCGCTTTTGCACGCGCGTGTGTACGGAAACGTTTACAAAGGGAAACTTCTGGGAAGTTAAGCCGGGCTTGCCGGCAGGGCTTCCCCTGACTTAGGAAGGGCTTTGCAGAGGAGAGCGCTCCGGTGCTTCATGCGGTGAGGTGCGCGGATGCGCCCCACCCCTGGTATTTAGGGAGGCTGTGCCATGGGCATCCCCATGTCCCCCCATCCCCAGCTTGGAGCGAAGGTGAAGCCGAGGGTCCCGGCTCTCCCGCTGCCAGCATCTCCCCCAGCACAGGACCCAGGACCCAGGACCAGGTGTAGGTCCAGCCTACACCTTAAAACCAGCGTACAAACCCTTCCCACTGCCAAATAGCTCAAATGGATCCCGTGCAATTAGCAGCCTGGAAAATGCTGTAAATACACAGGTATTAATTACTATCAATTTTCCTCTAATAATTCCAGCAAAAGACAGGCCAGGCTCTTTTCCAGCAATCAATACCATCCATTTCAGGGTCCAGCTGCCAAAAAAGTTATATAAAATAATTATATAAAATTTTCATTAGATAATGCAATTGCTTAGGACTATTAATCTACCGCTCATCTATCAGCGCAGGGCGCTCGGCTCTACCGAGGGCCACCCGGCCACCGCCGCGGTGCAGCTCCTCGCACCAGTGACCTGTATTTTCTCCTGCACCGGGCACTTGGTGGTTCCCCCTGGATTTGCTCCTGACGTACCTACACAAGCTTTATGCAAAGCTTACAGACTAATTTCAGATATTTAAAAAAATTATTATTTTTAAAACCAGAAGGGAAATAGCACCAACAAGCAAAGCTGCCAGGAGGGGGAATTTGCTGGATTTTTCTGCGAAATTGTGACGGTTAAAGCAGATGGGAGTTTACTCCCCGTGATGCCCCTCGCTTTGCACTGCTGCTGTCGGGGTATAATTACGCGGGGTCACACGGCTGGATGCTCGTTGGCATGTGCATCGGCTCGCCTTCCACCCTTGCCTTAAGCATCACAGCCGAAATCAAGTCCTCTCCTTTACTAGCCTTTGAAAAGCTCAGATTCAGGAAAAAATACTGCCTCCCTCTCAAAAAAATAGTAATAATTCGGCGATGAGGTGCAAGGGAGGTTGCTGGTGTTGGCAGCCGGACCTCTGCTTCCCAGCACCTGTACAAATCATTGTTCTTCTTCCTTCAGCCTTCTTCTAGATTGAAATTGCCAAGCGAATTTTGGAAGCGGTTATAAGAAAAGCTAGATTTAAATTGGTAACCTAATTTAAAAGAGAAAAAAAAATATATAATCTGCAGCTTTAGAAAACCACCACACCATTGCACCACGTGCATTTGAAAAAACATCGTTTGAACTGGTGCGACGGATTTACAAACAACTAGTGAGGATACTGCCAACCCCGTCGGCTAGCCGGTACGCCGCAAAATGCCCCGAAGGCATCCAGCGCCTGGCAGCGATTTCCCCATTAAAGACGGGTGCAGATTAGACATATTTTAAATTTTTTTTTTTTTTTAATTTTTGCTGCCTTGTGTTTCAGCTAGCCGACCTCATCAGTTGCCATTTGCAAACAAAAATAAGACAAAATAAGCTGAGGAGCCAGTGACGGCCGGTACCCAACCCTCATCCGGATCCAGGGAAGAAGGTGAGACCCCACCCTGGCACCTGCCTTTGCAGTGCAGTGGGAAACACCGGGACCTCCCTGGAAAAACATCCATTCCCATTGTTTGGGCAGCGGGATGGAGCATCATCGCCATGCGGTGCTTCTCCCCTTGGTCCAGCTGGAAAAGACCAAGACCTGGCTCTGCCCCACGGGAAACCACCCTGGTTTTCTCCATCATCTCCCGCCGTTGGGAAAGAGAGGAGGGAATTAATGCAAATACTCCCATTCTTGTCATGCACTTGAATGTCAAAATATCCCATTTGCTTAAGCCTATTTTACTGCTAGCAGCTGCCCCAGTATTATTCCCTGACACCAAAGGCAAAGGGTGAAAGAAGTTGGTCTGGAGCAGGTGAACGCCATCTGCCTGTCCCCGACAAGATGCTGACGACCACCATCTTCGTGTAATAACACAAAGCCTGTT
>NW_010560227.1:0-2212 GCF_000687285.1 Phaethon lepturus | reverse complement strand
CCATCCCGTCCTCGCGGCCGGGGTTTTGCGTGCGAGAGAGCGAAGGGGAGGGGGGTCGCTGGCCTTTCACACCTCAAATGGCGGCGGTTCGGAGCCCAAGCTGGCGTCGGCGTCACCCTCCCAGCCCAAACTGGCCCTAAACTGCCAACCTGGGGGGTTTGGGGCTGGGAAAAGCGTTGCGCTAAGTTTCTACACCTCAAAAAATCTCCTTCCCCACCTGATTTCCACCCTGTATCGAGGAGGGGGAAAAAAAAAAACCCTTCTCAGATCCATCTACCCCACGGGCAACTCGCTTCGTCCAAACGGCCCTTAAAAAAAAAAAATACCCAAAAAGCAAATGGTTTGGGCAGCTGGAGGACGGGGAGCTGCAGGACAAGACGGACAGGAGAGGCAGCTTTGCGGTGCTTAACTCAATTGTTTTTTCTCTTCTGGGGGATAAAATGGGATGAATTCAGCCGGGATAAACTCCGGGAGGGTTTTTTTCCACCCCCAGTGGGGAATTTGGGGGACAAGGGACTGGGGATGGAGGAGGGACGGTACCTTCCAATCGTACTTCTGCTTCAGCTCCTGCATGTCTCTCCCCCCAACTCTTAAAGCCAGGATGTCCCTCTTAGTCCTGGCGTATCTCTCCTTTAGTCTATTCAGGTCTGGAGAAAGCTGAGCCCAAAGCAAGCCAGGCAGGAGGAGAAGGCAGAGGAGGCGAGAGAAGGCAGAGAAGAAATCCAGGTAAGCAGCCAAAAAAAAAAAAAAGAAGAAATCATCCCAAAGCAGCACGGTACAGGCAGCATCTTCCCAAAAATGTGTCTTCGCTCGAGCAGGGAAGGGAGCAAGCACAGGGAAAGGCAGCAGCCACGCTCCAGCAATGTCAAAATGCAAAAGGAAAGTGAGGAGAGAAAAAAAAAAAAGGGGGGAAGGAAGGAAGAAAAAAAAAAAAGAAAAGGAAGAAATGAAACCCCTGAAGTTTCGGGCTGGCTTTGCACTGGGTGACCCCAGGAACCGCAGCATCCTCTGCTTCACCATCTGCGGGAGCAGCTGGGCTTGATGCTCCAGTGCCTTCTATGCAAGCAAACCCAAGGGGGGAAAAAAAGGAAAATGAAAATAATAACAATAAAAAAGTAAAATTCAAGTGTTACCTTGGGCTGGAAGGATGCCCGCTGCTTGGCCGGCTCTGCCTCCGGCTTGGTTTCCTCGCCCGAATCCTCGCTGTAGCTCTCGAACTCGCTGGAGCTCCAGCCCAAATCCTCGCCCGCCCGCGGCCCCTCGCCGCGCTGCACCTCCTCGTAGATCAGGCTGCGCTCCGTCCCCGGGCCTGCGAGCAAAACCAGTTCCTTTGCCTTCCAGAAAGGCCACGTCCCCTCCCCAGGGACCCACGGGAGATGCCTCGGGATCTTGGGGCAGCTTGGTTCCCTCTGGGAACACATCTGCCTTCATCCCTCTCAAATCCCAGTGGTTTTCCCAGGGTTATCCCCCTCCTCATCCTCTTCTAGGACGAGGGGCTCCTTCTGGAGCGTGCCTCAGTCTGCCTGGCTGGAAAATGGGCTCACAGCTGGGGAACCCAGGCTGGAGATGTCTGTCCCTACCGTCCTGCTCAGCGTCGAGGGTTTCACAGGGGACGTCGTCGTAGATCACATCGTCCTCCACCGCCGGGAACTCGAAGCGCTCACCTTTGGGGGGACAACCCCCCCCCAGGGACTCAGGTCAGCACCCAAGGACCAAGCCGGGATGGAGAAATCCTTCCCAAGCCTTGGCAGGTTTTGGGTTTGGGTTTTTTTTTTTCCTCCCACAGCATTTAACCCACCTCGGCGGCCGCTTTTCCTCTTCCAGGTCTGGGCAGCGATGCGGGGGTCTCCACCAGGCTCCCCATTGCTCACCCCCACCGGCAGCCTGTGGGGAAGGGGGTCAGGGAGCTCCCTGGGGTGCAAATCCCCCAGGAGCGAGTGCACCCCAGCCCCTCAGCCCCCCGCCTTCCTATTGCAGGGGTTCACAAGCACCAAATAAAGTTTGCACCACAGCCCCCGCCCCGTCGCACGCCTGTTACTTCGTGGGTTTGGGCGGGACCCTGATTTTAGGGCCACAATGCAAAAGATCCAAAAAATGGCTTTTTTTTTTAGCCTCAGAGCATGTGCTGCTGGAGGGCAGGAGGATGCACCGGCATCAGGGAGCACGGGGAGAAGGTCCTCCGCCCTGGTGGGGGCCCTGCCCCTCCCTCCTG
>NW_010560226.1:3425-5954 GCF_000687285.1 Phaethon lepturus | reverse complement strand
CCTCCTCATGCCTGGGATGGGCAGCTGGGGTGTTTGCCTGAGGATCCTTAAAACCTCATCAGCTGGGGGGGCCATGATCAGCAGTCTGACCCTGCAAGCACTGTTGGTTCCCCACCCTGCCCTGGGCACAGCTCTGGGGAGATTTGCCTCACCACTACCCTCTGCGCTGGGCTCGCATGCAGCGCTGGGAGCAGGACCTCTGGGCTCCCACCACTCATCCCCACCAGAACCTGGTTCCCCCATGCTAGGAGAGGGCTGGGCAACCCTGTGGCCCGCCAGACCCCTCCGCACTCTCAGTCTCTTCAGCAAAGAGTGGCAATGCCAGCAGCCAGCTGTCCGTGCCATCTCTGCTTGGCAGCTGCCTGCCCAACTCGGGTAGTTCCTGGGGACCTGGAAGAGCCCTGTGGCACAGGTGCAGCACAGCCAGGCCAGCAAGCGGTTGGGAGGGCACTGCTGGGCACACAGTCCCGTCCCCCAGGCTGACTACCGCAGGGCTGGGCTTGCACTTTCATGGGTGGACTTTATCCTGCAAAACAGCTGTGTCAAAGTCTGGGCTGTGCTTGTGCATGGTGTCCTGGAAGGGACACCCAACGTGGACAAGGTGAGCAGTGGTGTGGCACCATGCACCTCCTGCTGCCGTGGGGCAGGCATGGGGCACTGCCACCCCCCAGCTTCCCAGGGCACAGGGCTAGTAAGGGGAGGCAGCAGGGATGGCTGGCCTGACCCGCAGCCCAGGGTATGGGGCAGCAGTGTTGCCAGGCAGGGAGAACTTTGAGCCCGTTGCATTGTCCTGGGCCAGGGAGCCAAGCAGTGGCAGCCAGGCAAGCAGGATGGGGCAGGCCAGCTGTGGCTTCCCTCCAGGTCCTCAGCCATGGTCCTGCGTGCAACCAGTGCAGTGCTGGCTCTGCCCATGATGCCCACAGGGGGATGGGGCCTCTGCTTGCACTTGAGGGTCTGCTCCACGTGGAGCATCCGCCTGTGGCACTGTGGCCTCACTGGGCTGCCTACAGGCACAGCCAGCCTGTGCCAGGCACTGTCTCAGCCCTATTCCTTCTCTCTGCAGAGCTCCAAGGCAGTGCAGGGGCTGACTGGCCTGCGAAACCTTGGCAATACGGTGAGTGCTTACCCAGGCATCTGGCTGCACGGCCCCAGCTCACACCATGCTCTTCTGCAGGCATATCTTTGGGGCATTGGGGAGCCCTGTCCCTTCACCTCACCCCCAGCACCCACACTCTTGCCTCTGCGACTCCCTGCACCCCGCTCCCGATGGAGAGGCTCCTGTGCTCTGCACTGCTTCATCCCTATCCTCTGCCCACCCACCCCAGGTATGCCCCTGCCACTGCCTGCCTCCCTCTGCCTCCCGTTGCCATGGTTTTCTCTTCTGCCTCCCCCAGTGCTTCATGAACTCCATCCTGCAGTGCCTGAGCAACACCAAGGAGCTGCGGGATTACTGCCTGCAGAACCAGTACCTGCGGGACCTCAACAACAACAGCCGCATGCGCACCGCGCTCATGTCAGGTAACTGTCAGTCACTGGCTCCGCACCCTGCAGGACTTGCCTGCAGCACACCCCTGCAGCACATCCTTGCCCCCCTGAGCCACCCCATGTCCTGGAGAACTCCCACCCAGAGGACGGTGCTTCTCCCCAGCCTTGCTGGGGCAGGTGCTGTGCTGTGGTGTCAAGCCAGTGGGAGGACTGGGTCCCCTCTCCAGAGGGGATGGGGATGGCCACAGGGACCCCGGAGTGGGTTGCTGAGCTCTCCCTTGGAGGGCACAGCAATGCCATGCTCTGGCAAGCTGTGCTACTGACTTGCCTCTCTGCCCACCCACAGAGTTTGCAAAACTGATTCAGCTGCTCTGGACTTCATCCCCCAATGACAGTGTGAGCCCCTCTGAATTCAAGACACAGATCCAGAGATATGCCCCCCGCTTTGTTGGCTACAAGTAAGGGGTGTCTGTGGGGGGATGGCAGGGGGGAGCTGAGCCCCTGCCACTGCTCACTCGCCATGCCCCATGTCTTGCAGCCAGCAGGATGCACAGGAGTTCCTGCGGTTCCTCCTTGATGGGCTGCACAGTGAGGTGAACCGTGTGCTGGTGAGGCCACGGGCCAGCACAGACACCCTGGACCACCTCCCGTAAGTGCTGGCTGGGGCGGAGGCAGCAGACAAGCCCCATGGATGAGCTCACTTGCCTGCAAGCCCGACCCAGGGACAGTGACCACACAGGTCCCTCTGGGCTGGATCGTGGGGCCTGGCATCCCACAGACCACACTCAGTAGTGCTCTATCTCCCCATCTCTTGCAGTGACGATGAGAAGAGCCGCCAGATGTGGAGGAGGTACCAGGAGAGGGAGGACAGCCGCATTGGCGGTGAGCAGGGCTGTGGGGAGAGGAGGGCAGGGCTGGGCTGGGAACAGGGCTGGGAACTGGGGCTCTCACCCTATTTTCTTTGTGTCATCCCCACCAGACCTCTTCGTTGGGCAGCTGAAGAGCTCGTTGACCTGCAGTGAGTGCGGCTACTGCTCCACAGCC
>NW_010560226.1:3180-3394 GCF_000687285.1 Phaethon lepturus | reverse complement strand
GGCCTGGTCCCTGCCAATCCCCAAGGTAAGGGGTCCTCACCAACCCCTGGCCCCCTGCCCCACACACCCTGACCCTGACCCATGCTGTGCTCCCTCAGAAAGGCTATGGGGAGGTGACCCTCATGGACTGCCTACGGCTCTTCACCAAGGAGGATGTGCTGGATGGGGACGAGAAACCGGTACGGGGCATGGGGCATGGGGGCAGGTGGGCTTG
>NW_010560226.1:267-3147 GCF_000687285.1 Phaethon lepturus | reverse complement strand
CTTGGTACAGGCCAGGCCCCTTTCCCTCCATGTCTGTGTTGCCAGGACTGTGGGCTTGGTGCCCAGTGGGGATGGCCTCTGCCTTCATCCTCTTGCTTGTGCTGTTTGTCTTCCACAGACATGTTGTCGCTGCAAGGCCAGGACAAGGTGCACAAAAAAATTCAGCATCCAGAAGTTCCCCAAGATCCTGGTGCTTCGTATCCTTCAGGTGGAGGGATGGGGCCAGGGGGTGTTGGGGGGGGCATGTGATTCCTCATGGGTTCCCCTTTGTTCCTCGTCTCCTTGACATGACCCCCAGACCTGAAGCGCTTCTCAGAGGCCAGGATACGAACGAGCAAGCTCACCACCTTTGTCAACTTCCAGCTGAAGGACCTGGACCTCCGGGAGTTTGCCTCACAGAGCTGCAGTGAGTGCTGGGCCCTGTGTGGCTCCAGCCCAGCCCTGGGCTCGGGGTGGCTCCCAGCTGGGTCTCTCATGCCCCCCAGGGTGCTGCAGCCTGCAGCGGGGGGCAGAGGCACGGGGGGTGGGAGCTGCAGACATCCAGGGTGCCAGTCCCTCCTGGCCCCAGCTCCATGCTGGCATGTTGGAGGGCAGTGGGGCAGCAGCTGGCACAGCTGAGCACCGCCCTTGCTCCCCACAGACCACGCCGTTTACAACCTCTACGCCGTCTCCAACCACTCAGGCACCACCATGGGGGGACACTACACTGCCTACTGCAAGAGCCCTGTCTCCAGCGAGTGGCACAGTTTCAATGACTCCCGGTGAGGCTGTGCATGGGACAGGGGTGGCTGCGGGGTCGGGGTGAGCAGGGACCCCCTCCGCAGAGCATCCTGGTGCCTTGTCCCCATCGCTCACACCATATCTCCCCATCTCCACAGTGTTACCCCAATGTCATCCAGCCACGTCCGCAGCAGTGATGCCTACCTGCTCTTCTATGAGCTGGCCAGCCCGTCCTCCCGCATGTAGCCAGCCCTGCCTCCCTGGGGACTCCCTGTGCCACCCCTCAGAGACGGCCTCTCCAGGTTTCGGCCATTTGCCCCCCAGGTGCAAGAGGGAGGTGAAGAGGAGAGACCCCGAGGTGGTTGCAGCAGGAGGCTGGAGGCAGCCAGGAGCAGATCCCAGGCAAGGACACCCCAGCTCCGAACTGAGGAGGGCAGCCCGTGGCAGGGCAGGACCCAGGCAGCTCAGGCACCTCCTGGTCGCTGGCATTTGGTTTTTATCTTGGGGTACGTTTTAGTTTCTTTTTTTTTTTTGTTGGTGTGTAATAAAAATACTGAGCAAGGGACTCTGCGGGCATGGGGCTGCCTGCCCCATTGACTCAGCCAGGACCTCTGCTACCCTGGGGGAGAGCTGGGGACCCAGGAGAGCCTCCCACATCCCTCCTGGCCTTATGGCACTCCCATTCTGCTTGGCCATCCTGGAGGATTTGCGAACTGCTCCCAGCATCCTCCCAGCACTTCCGAACCTCCTGGCAAAGGACCCCGGCCCTTCAGTTGCCTCGGTCCCATCTCAGGCAGCGTGTCCCCGCCAGCTGCCCCATGCACACTCCTCAAAGCAGCCTGAGTTCAGGCCCAGACTCACAGACAGGAGGAATGAAAACATTTTGTGGAATTTCTATCTATTTATAGTGGACTTTGCTCAACCTGGATCACCCTGTTGCTTCCTGGCTCTCCAGGGACTTGTGCCGGGGGATGCTTTGGGTAGATTTTTACCTGCCTCCTCATACAACGGTGCCTTATACCATTTAGGGGAGCGGGAGGCCATTAGGGTTGCACAGAAACGTTCGTCCTGCAGAGGAGGGGGGGACGGGACAGTGGCTTTCCGGGAACATCTGCAATTGGGGCTTTCCTCTCCCTGCGATCAGGAGCCCCCTGGGCGCCTGGGGATGTGTGTCCCCATCCACCCTGCTTCTCTGTCCTCCAGCTAACAAACGCCAGTGGCCTTTTTAGCCTTTAATTTATTCTCCTCCCCATCCTGCCTTGCCTAAGGTGGAGCGGGAGGAGAGATGGGCCTGACCCAGCACAATCCCAGCCCCAGCCCGCAAGGCAGCTACATCCAACCTAGCAACCCATCCTGCTTCGCCCTTGCTGCCCCTGTGGGCACAGGCTGAGCACTCACAAGCCATGAGCATCCCACCCAGCCCGGGGCAACCTGGCAGGGCTCAGGGGAAAGCAGGCCAGGATGGAGGGGCTGCCCGTGGCAGGTACTGGGCTGGGGCAGCGTTGCTGCTTGGCAGGTGGCTTGTTTACTGTGTAAGCAAGATGGGCGGGAAGTGTCTCGTACAAGGGAGACGCGTGCAGGAATAAATTTTAGCTTGAACTGAGTGCTGTGTACATGTGCTTGTCTCTGGGTGGGCAGACGAATGACTGTGGCTCCAGCAGCGGGATGGAATCCACCACCGGTGCCGGAGCAGCCTGCCTGTGTGTGGCTCCAGAGACCCAGGAGCACCCGTGCCCTGGGGCAAGGGAGACGTGGGTGCAGGCAGCAGTCCCTCTCCTCCGGCCACCCGCAGTGCCTGGAGGCAGAGGGAGCCTTTCCTCCTACTCTAGCCCTGCAGAGCTCCCCAGTGCCCATGCTCTTCACCCAAAGCCCCTGAACAATGGTCCCTTTCTCCGCTGCTTAGGGACGGAGATGGGCACCAAGGCATTAAGGGAATGCAGGCACCTAGTGCTGGGGAAGCACAAGGGAAGGAAAGACACGTTCAGCCTGGGCTCCCGAACACAGCCTCTTCAGTGCCGCCCGGCACCAGCAGGGAGCTTGGAGGCAATAGGCAAACCAACGATGCCTCCGTGCACCCAAAAGCAGGGTCCTCAGAGGGGCAGACTCCCAGCAGGGTGAGTGCAAGCACACCTTCCCCTTTAAGACGCTGGTTCTCTGTGC
>NW_010560226.1:0-239 GCF_000687285.1 Phaethon lepturus | reverse complement strand
TGACGGGGGGGGGGGGAAGGGGCCTGCAGAGGGGACTGGGGCCGCCAGCCTCCCAGGGCTCCCCACACTCGCGGTGCGGCAGGCATGGCCCTCAGGGCTCCGCGGTGTCCGGCGCTGGAGTGGCGCATGTAGGCACAGCTGGCGCTGCCACCACCTCTGCCCCGGTGCGTGGAGCAGGGGTCCCCACGCTGCCCGAGGGCCAATGGGGGCAGCCAGGGAGGAGCAGGTGGTGGGGCAGG
>NW_010560225.1:11135-21649 GCF_000687285.1 Phaethon lepturus | reverse complement strand
GGTGGGATGAGGATGATGGGGATGAGGTGGGATCGGATGCCACCTTGCACCCTCTTCTCCAAGTCTGCCCCGGGAGGCCTCCCGCAGCTGTTGCAGCCCCTGCTCTCAACGCATGAAACCCCAATGTTCCACCCTCTTCTGCAGCTGCAGAGATGGAAACCACGAGCATCGCCCTCGGCCCTCCGCTACCGCTGATGCAGTCACACGTACCCCTCGCCCCAAGTGCGACGGCGCAGTAGCGCTCGCCTATTCCTGCCAAGCCTCGGCTCCGGAAACACAGGCTTGGGAGTACGGGGATTTTTTGGCCGTGTGTGTCAAGTGGGCAGCATCCAGAGAGAAGGGGAATGTGAGCAGTTGCAGCAGAGATGAGTCATCTCTTCCCCTCTGTTATCGGAGTGTATAGTAGGCACGGGGCAGACACAGAACTTATTTTGGGTTTAGATCGCCTCATCCTGCGGTGGCAAAGCCTCTCGGTCCAGGCCGGCAGGGAGACGCAGGTAAGCAATACAACGCCACAACAAAAAGCGGGAGAAACCACGTGCCTGCGATTACTGTTAACAACATTACAGAGTTATTACCAATATTCACAGGGGAGACATCTCAGATTTCTACATGTCAAACAAACATTTCTTTCCTCATTTCCACTGAGGTCACCATCTTCTAAAATACGAGCGTGCGTTTTTGTCCACGTGAGCTTGCTATTAGGATGTTTTTAGCACCGCGGCTGCCCCAAAAAATATGTAGTGAAACAACACAGTATTTCTAAAATATATTATGCAAATTGGAGGTCTATAATTTAGATTATTATACATGTTTTAATTGTATTAAAAAGCATGGGACAGGTGCAACATGAAATTATATTAATCAGCCCATGAGGAGGCAGGAGGGAATTACCTTATACTATTCAAATATTTCTTCTGCTGCCAGGTGAAGGAAAGGTTTCACTGGGAATTAGCCAGGCAGTTCTCTATTCCAAAGACTGTTGTTTTATGACATAGATTGAATTTATGCAGTCGCAGAAAAATTTGCAAATGTAACCCATAAAATGAAATCAGACGCCAAGCAGCACCAGAAATAGCATCGTCTAATAAAGGTAAAAATTGCTTGCTCCTTAATCAGCAGCTATCTCCCAAGCACGTGTTCTCACTGATTTCAATGAACCTCTTTATGAAGATGAGGATTTGTGAAATCAGGCCGTGTGTTTTAAACACGTGAGGAGATGGTTCTCTGTTGCCCTTCAAGCCTTAGCTCTCAGTTACGATACCTCAGGCTTAGGTAGAGGCTTTAAGCATTTCCCTGTTGAAAAGCACTTGCTGCTCAGAGATCTTTTAGCCCCCGAATGCTCTTTGCATGCTCAGTGGCTGATGGGAGGCTCCGCAACCCAGCTTTACAAAAGCAGATCCAACCGATCAACCTTTGCATTCGCATCCCTGCCAGGTAGCCAGGAAAGCGAGTCATTTTAATCTAGCCAGAAGAGTCTCCAACTACAGCAGCAAATGGATCTTATCTTTTAACATGCAACTGGTAACATGAATCTGAGAACTCTATAATCCAGAAAATCAGATTGGCCACCATAGTTGTCTGCTGTTTCCTTAAAAATGTCAAGATTAAAAGTAGATTTCAAACCAAAAGTGGATTTCTCTCATTGTAGTCATACTGTGTCATGGAAGGTCCCTAAACCACACACAGGCAAGGACAGACAGCGCCTTGATCCTTGCTATTCAGTAATTATTTTGGAATGGACTTAATTGAAGATTAGTCTCTCCGTATGAATGAAAACTATTCTATGAAACAATTTAATGAGGTTTTTGTCTTGAAGAGGGTGTGGAATTTCTTTTTCTCTTCTATTCTAAAGTTGTTACTCTACTGAAGGCTGAATTGCTGACTTGCTCTCATCTTACCAAGCAAAAATCCACTTCGGGCAACACTCGTACTTGTTTCATCAGCAACATCTTATTTATCAGGTCTTCTGGCATAAATCTACCCCCAGTCAAAGCAGATTAAGACAAGTCTAATTCCACCAAGCTCTGTAACAAAAGGCTCTTTCAAAAATACACACACCCATCTGTTGCACAAGACAAGCTGGCTCCCAGCAGCCTCGTACTCTCAAAGCACTTCCATGCAAGTTACTGGTAAATTATTGCTTCATCTACAAATTGTAATTATTAATGCTGCAGACCTTGAGCGTCTGTTTTTTGACCCAAACTCTACGTAACATCCGTAGTGACCCAAACCCCGTGAGGCATCTTCAGCCTCAGAAAGTTCCTCCTGGTCAGGGTGGTGAACCAAAATCACTTGTCACCTCTTCTCCTGCCGGGAAACACGGTGCAGCCCGTACAGACAGCAACAAACTGGGGAAAACGGGGGGTCAGGGGTCAACTGGGAAGACATTGCAGGGCTGCGGTGTCCAGGTGCTTTCAGCTTGCTCTTTGGCTTTTTTTTTTTTGTTTTTGCAACACATCAACCTCCAGAGCTGGAGAAGGCTGCGAGGCGAGCACGGAGGAGGTTGCCCCAGCTCCCCCAGCGCTGCCCTCCCAGGTTTTGGTTGCGCCGCCTCCGTTCACCGGGGTGTATCAATAATGCCAACTAGCGGCCAGCATTAGCAACGTTTGTCCTGAAACCTCTCTTACGTACACCTGGAAAGAGCGAGATGTGCTCACCTTGGTATCTCAGACCACTGCAAAAATAAGAAACAAAATGCAGTTGTTTCCAAAAACTCTGCTCCTTCCCTCTCTTCAGAACACAGCCCGGAATGAAAGCTGATCACCCCTGATTTAGCTTATACCAATATACCTGATCACTGAAACAGCTTTGATCACTGCTTTTGAGCATGCGACTTGTGCACACTCCTGAGCTACTTTGAAGGGATCTGAAAATTCAGCTAGGAACCAAAAAAACTGCCCCTGCCTCAAAGCTTGCGCTTGCTGGGTAGGGATCTCATTGCAAAAGTCGGAGAGGTTGGAAACCAACACCTTAAACTTTCACCACCAACTAAACATCCGGGCTCATCACAGTCATACATCTCCCTTTTGCCATCCTAACCAGAGCCAGCACAGAGAAAAAACACACTGGACCTGCTGTGCTGGGCTTCCCTCTGCGTTAGACCTCCGGTAACTCTCTCCCTTTCCGCAGAAACAGCTGAGCCCCTGCCCTAAGCCGAAGGAAGATCAGGAAGCCTCCTCAGTGTTTGGGGTTTTTTCTGTTAAAACAGACTTCCATGTTTTCAACAGCCTTTTTAATTGCAACCATGAGTGTTTCCCTCATATCGAGGCCCTCACACTGAGAACAGCACTTCAATAACAAGAACACAATTTCAGACTGAGGGAGAAATTTTGCTGCTCACTTTCAGCCACCTCTGGTTTATCCTCTCTGACACGAGCTTTGCAGCCTGGGCTGCCATGCCGTGGGGCTGGGGACGCGGCAGCCGGGCAGCCAAAAGGACACCTCCAGCAGAACTGCCCGCGGCCAGCCCGGGAAAGCCCACACACAGCGTTAGGGAGCAGCGGGGGTACCAGGCAGACGGGTTGAGGACTCTCAGCTTGGAAAAATCTGGGCCACAAAGCTCGGTCAGAGATTTGTGTGTGCTTGCAAAGACATCCTCCCAGCACCCTATGCCGTCCCCTGCAGCTTTGCGTGTAAGCGGTAACGGCTGATCTAACCCCTGATGTAACTCCTCCTTAGCTCTGTATGGTCAATGTGGCCCCACAGTTTACCCTCACGTCCTGGTCCCAGGACTGGTAACAGTGCTCTTAGGTGAGCTCAATGCTGGGATCTCTGGCGAGAGGAACTAGCTGCTTTGGGTGAAGCCTGGGCATGGCTTCCTCCAGGGCTGCTCCGTAGAGACAACATGAGCAAGACTCTGCCGGTTGTCTCCCTCTATGTTAGCTTACTCTCCAAAAAGGCATCCTACCTCCTCTTCCCCCTCAGAAAATGCTCTTTGAAGCTGTAACTCCAAGTCACATGTGCAATAGTTGAAAAGAAAAAAAAAAAAAAAACACAAAAAAAACCCCTCTACTTTCATCCTAAGATTTCCAGGTTTTCCTCAGCATAGCAACACAGGCTGATTTTTTTACAAGTGAGAATTTGATTGTGATTAGATAAGATGATGCACGTCCGGCCACAGGGCGAGGGCTAGCCCTGACAGCATCAGTGTGCCTGCACTGCTCGGTCCCTGGGGCACGTACTGGGGTGAATGCTGTAGGGGATGTAGGCTTTAAATAAGTACATAAATAAATACATAAAGAAATCAAGCCCAGAAAGTGGAGTTTTGCCTTCCCTGTAGAGCAGCACATAGTCACTCTGCCAGGCACACAGTCCCTCCTAACCGCAAGGGAGGAACATGCCAGCTCGTGGAGCAGCCCTTTTAGGTATGGGAGGGGAATATACATCTCTCTTCAGTCTGTCTCCTAAGCAGCAGCGCGGGACATGGGTCAGCCTCTAGGTAAAGTGGCAGAGCACAAACTACTGGTAACAAGAACTTGCTTTTGCAGCAGGTTTCTGGAGCAGTATAACCTCTGTGGTATGTCTTAAATTGGAAATAAAAATGGTAGTTTATCATCCAGTTGCTTGATGCGAGTGAATATTTTGCTGTACAGATGTCGAACGTTCCTTATTCTCCAACGGGTGTAATTAACCTCCTGCTGCAGACCGTGAGCCCAAGTGTGCAACACTTCCGTACCCTAACAGCACTTCCAGACAGCACGCAAGCCCCAAGCCATCCAGCGTAACGCTCAGTTTGCTTTTAGGATAGCATCAAGAAAACCAGAGGTAAAACCCTAGTGACTCTTCCACTCCAAGACAGCGTTCAGGATCAATACCTGTGCTTGCTTTAACGGTTTAGGAGAGCGCACGTCAGCAGGTTGGAAGTGGTCCACAACACGGTTTTGCTTTAAAAGCCAGGACAGAGGAGTCAGTGTTTCTTCCCTCTTTGCTATACTTGTATTGCCACATTTTTCCTAGACAATGGTCTCCAAGACTGACATTCTGGGATTAGCCTGAACTTCAAAAGGGGGCATGTATAATTCTTTGTATTAAAGGAAAACTCAGACTATTTAATTAACATATGCTTAGGTTGCGAATGATCCATCAGGTTATGTTTATACAGAAGAATTTTTTAAAAGAAAAAAAAAAAAAAGGGGGGGGGGGTGTTGCTCCTAAGCAGATTTTTTCACACTATGTATATAAAGCAGCGGAAATCAGTACAGAGGAAAAGAAACCCCAAACCCAGCAAGTGTTACAAAGGTGGCTAAGTGGATCTGATTTCTGTATAAGTAATCAGTTTCCCTGTACATATACCTTGTGTTTGTGGACATTCCTCTCAACGTACTCACTGCCCTGGTTAGTCATGTTTTCACATAAGCTTATGTATCTCACTAGTTCATTAGTGCCTTGCAGTAGGAAAGCGTGGCTAAGAAATACACACACCGTTGATGTCACAGCGTGTAAACAAGGAGCAGAAGGCTGTTTCCCCATAGCAAAAGGCAACGTCATATGTCACCTGTAAAGAGTACAAAGGATACACCTGTAAAGGTACATAGATGAGGTAAATAGTGTGCGTTCTTGCCTCAAAATACTTTGCTTGTTACAACGGTCTGGTTTAGAAAGGGAGTTAGCGCAGCTTCTCAGTGCTGTTAGGGAGTCTCAGTGTAGGTCTGAAGGGGTAAGCATCAGTTTTCCTCGTGACTCATGCAGAAGACCTTTTTCCTCCTTACTCAGTTTACCAACCTGGGCCAAAACCTGTCATTCTGAGCCCACATTAATTTTATTTTCCCCTGCCAGATGCAGGAGCCTGTGCTATAAGCACAGCAGGTGAGTTAGGCTCTGGTGGACTTCAACTTCAGTCTTCCTACCTTCCACAAACAAAGACCACTTCAACCTCCTGGAAAATGAAACCATCTTCTAGCAGGGACTGCAGAGCTGTCCTAGTGCAGCATCGCCACTCAACTCTTTAAGTACAGGAACGGGAGGAAAAACTTCTTTATCTCAGTGAGATTTTAACCCAGAAAAATATGATTTTTCAAACTGCAATCTCCCCAGAATGCTTCTTTCCTAGTCCCTCAGTCTATATGTAGTAATGGGTAACCTATCTAAGATTAAGGTTGCCATACACCCAGGCTTCCCAAGCACGTGTCTTTCCACTCAAAAACGTTGTCCCGGTAGATTTTTTAAAATCTACCCACTTCTCAGACATGGCATACCAGTCACATCTATAGCAGGCTGGGTGTAGATCTAACTGGGCTGATCCGTCCAGAAATCCCAGGCACCGTGTCGGCGTGCGTGCAGATCACTCGTGCTATGGCTGCATGGCAGGATCAACACCTGCAGGAAGCCTCAGCACTGATTTGCACAATCCTACACAGCCTGTGAGCATACTGTCAGCTCAAGGGTGCAGACTGGCGTGCAGGAAAGCCCAGGCAGAAACAAAACCACCGCAGTAAAGACACTTGTACCATGTTAACACTGGAAAGATCATTGAAGGGAATGCCCTCGTCTTATATCTTGATCTTATTTCACTGTGTTTTCCAGTTTATAGAGTTTAAATGCCTTCAGTTCAGACTTCCATTCACTAGAGAAATCCCAGCTTTCAAAACACATGGCTGTCTGACCTTGGGAAATTCCTGAAACTCAGCTGTAGAGCTGTCCTCTCTTAGTCAGACAAAAATTCAATAAACAGGAAATTTTCTCATTTAAAAAAGCACCTAAACCAAAGCAGCCAAATAAAATTTTATTATGGTAGGTTAGCTTGCTTCCAAGCAGTGGTACAAAAACTCTCCTGGTGCTTGGGATGAACTGCATCTACTAGGGCAGGTTTTCTCTTCAGTTAAACATGTACTGGGACAACGTCGCTCCCTTTATGGGTCAGAACTTGCTGCCACATAAGTCTCAACCACAGATGTCCTATGTCTGCATAAAGGACATTAACATCATGGAAAAGATACTAATACTTGTTGCTACACATTTAGAAAGAAATCCATGACACTAATGACAAATTCACAGCAATATGTAAATCGTGCCCAAGTTAGCATAAAACATCAAGAAAGCTGGAAATAAACCTCTTTGATTTGGTGGGGCACGGTGCAAAGCTCTGTTCCCAGGCCTTGGCTCCCTCCTCCAGTTCTTAGCTGGGAAAAGACACCAACCGAAGCCAGACATATCCCGTCTGACAGGACGCTGCTCTTCGCAGAAGCTAGCCCATGGATGTTTAAGTTTCCTTTTCATTTCCTGCCAATTTCTTAAGAAGAAAGCAAGAGCAAAGGCATCTCTTGCTTCTACCTTGCACATTTTGTCTCAGGAGCTTGTGACTGGGAACACGAAAAGTCACATGGGGGTTTCTCCCCAGCACCGTCAGGTTTGAGTTTTGCTGCTCCCGAAAGCCTGGGGCTAGAAGCAAAGCCAGGTCAGGCTGCCGGGGCGGCGGCAGGAAGCAGAGCCGAAGGGTGGGATGGGACTATGCTGGCCCCCCCTGCTGCGCCAGGGAGCCCAGGGGTGGGAAGGAAAGCTTTCCAGCACCCAGGATAGCTGCTGGAAGCCCCTTTCCAGCTGCTGGTTGATGATGATGATGATGATGATATCCCAATCACCGCCTCCAGGGCGGCAGCAGGGCTCTAGTGTTGGCAAGGGCAGGGTGCAGGGCTGAGGCTGCTCGATGGCCCTGGGCAGCCCAGGGCTCTGTGGGTGCCTGGCACCTGGGGGCAGAGGGCATTTCCTCCCCACACCCCGCTCCTACTACCCACTGCCATTAAATGCAACGGGAAACATGTGGCTTGCTGTAAAGACAGTCAATAAAAAGTCTAACTAGCCAAAAAGAAATCACTTGCCTCAGGAACCAAGCTGATACTGGAGATTCATTTGGAGCAGAAAAAAGGCCTTCTTCACAGTGTCCCTGGGTGACATTTGTCCCTGACCGCTGGTCACCCAGTCTGGCTGAGGGAGAGCCCAGGGTATCACCCCTTTCTCTGCCCACTGTGTTCTTCCAGGCAAGCCACCATGTCCCAGCTGAAAATACCTGGCTTCCACCTAAAGTCCTTGCAAGCTACCCATCCCCAGCCATATGCAAGTCTCCCACGACACCGTGGTACAAACATGCCCCCAGATTTTGGAGGGGGTCTAAAATCCAGACCGCATTTCATCCTCTGCAAGAAACTTAGTGCTGAGCTGCCTTCCCTGCCTGCCAGATACGGGCACAGGTAATGAACCGGGGTGCTGTATAATCGACCTCATGTGGTAAGCCAGGGAAACCCTCACCAGGCGATGAAAAGAAGTTTATGGTTTGGTTTAATAAACCCCTTAGAACAACTAATTTTAAAGTGAAGTCTTAAGTTCATTAAACTTACTTCTTTTCATTCCCACAGATTTTTTGTTGAATTACAAGAAAGTAGGCAGAGATCCCTATTTTTATATATGTTTCCCTGTGTTGTCTCACACTGCACCATGATAGTTTACTCATGTAGGGCTGAAGCCAGCAGGCTTGTATGCTGATGATGCTCTGCTATTCCAGTATTACTGATGAGCTGCCAGGAAAGAAACTGTAATCAAGATCATACAGAACACCTGCTTCCACTAACAACATTTCTTCCATTCAGTACTTTCAGACCTTAGCTTTCCATCCATCCATCCATCCATCCATCCATCCATCCATCCATCCATCCATCCATCCAAACTCTGGAAAGCTACTACATTCTCCCCTGAAAAAAAGACAACTGTTTCAGAGAGAATTGCCTAAATCAGCCAAGCTATTTCAGGGTGTTTTGCCCCTAGATCCACTGTGGGCTTCCAAAAATCCCACCATTCATTGTGGTTTCTTCACACTGCAATCTCCATTACCTTCCCAAAAGCCAGCCATTCTTCTGTACCCTACCCCAAAATATGCACAATTGTAGCACAAGCTTCTTGCAAGGCTATTAGAGGTACAAAAATAATGAGAAGCCAATATTGTTCCAATCAATTACAAGTTTTAAGCAATAAAGCAAATAAAATTATAATAGTGTACCTTCATGTCAGATGAGTGAAGTTAAGAATTAGCTCTACGGAAAACAAGCCAGTTCTTTGCACCCCAGTGGCAACCGATCGTTCTTTATGGTCACGTCTGTGTGAATGATTGAAAAGTTCCTCTGAGGTTTAACGGTATGAAACAGAGAAGCAGCAGCGAGGAAACTTCCCCCCACACACACACACAAAAGTCCTGCTTACTTTGGCTTTCTGGCCACAGAAAAAAAATCTATATATAAAAAAAAAAAAAAGACATTCTAATCGCACCCCACCCCCCAAGTTTATTACAGCTGCAGTCCAAGTGCCCACAGGGCTTTTTTTATTGCAGCGGATCACACACCACTTATCTTTCAACCCTGGTTAACCGGGGGGGATGTTATGACATGTGAGAGGAAGCGGCAGGGTGGAGGAGGAGGGTGGTGTGAGCGCGGCTCCCTGGACTTTTTCTGCACGGTGGAATTTCCCAGGCAGGGTAAGCCCTGGTGGGGACATTCCCCTGCCAAAGAGGCTGGCAGGAAAGCCCGGGCTGGCGTAACACTGCCAAAAAAGGGTCTAGAAGATGCTGATGCCAGATTCGCGGCAAGAACAATGAAGCAGGGCTGTACGACGACGGGGCGAAGAGAAACCTGCGGTGTGCGGCGCGGTGGGGTTTCTTTCCTGACAGGGTCAGGCTCTCCTCCTCGCCCAACTCCTGCCTGCAGCGCTGCCTGCATGGCCACAAGCAGCCAAGCTGCTTCCCGCAGCCCTTTTCTGTCTTGGCACTACAGGGTAACCCGGACAGGCAGGTGCCTGCGTAGCGGTTGCATAGGAAGCAAGAGAGACACAGTGTCCCACCGGTAAAAAAAAAAACAAACAAACCAGCTCCAGGCTTTGGGAGGTGGAGCAGGGCAAACACCTCTCCTTGGTGACTGCCTGGATTTCAGTGGGATTTTGCCCTCAGAAGGGTCGGGGTGAGTTTCACGGAGGCTAGTGTCAGTCAGCGTGAAAGCTCCATACAGCCAGCAACCTGACTGAAATGGGGAGAGTTTAATCTTTTTTGGTTTTAGGCTAGAGTTTAGAGAAATTGAAAGGTGAGGTTCACGTCATAGTGGGAAGAAAGATCACTACTGGCCCTAGACCCACTGCAGAAAACTTACATTATACCATAAACTGCTGTTTATTGTGTGCGCTTGTGTGCAATTGAAAGCAGAGCACAGACAAAATGATCTTTCACTGGGGAAGAAAAAAAAAAAAAAAAAAAAAAGGAAAAACCAGTACTCCCTTTTGTCACAGATGTATCAGGTGTAAAACAGTCACCTGCTCCAGTAGATAAGATAACCTTCAGCATGGAAGAAGTTTCCAGGATTTTCCTAAAAGGTGAGCTGAGCCATATTCCCTTTTACTTCTCCCTTCAGCAGTGGCACAGGCCAGGACTGACCATGCTTATCAAACACGGCGAGCAAGGACAGGAGGACAGGAGACCCAAATCTTCTCAGGGCAAACAGCCCCTGGCTTCAGCGCCTTCCGTTAGCCCTTCCCAAGCGCAT
>NW_010560225.1:7409-11055 GCF_000687285.1 Phaethon lepturus | reverse complement strand
CGACCTCTTACCCCCCTGCCCACCACGTCTCCAGTGCCTCCAGCTCTGGAACATCGATGTTACAAACAAACAAACAAACAAACAAACAACTCCTCAGGCTTTACCCCCACCCTTGCCCTGCCTCAGCAAGCTGCGGGAGGGAGGTAAGAGAGAGCATCTCCTTCCCAAAGGTGATCATTTTGAAACCTTCCCCCTGCAGGCAGGAAACGCTGCGTGGGCTCCATCTTCCTGTTCGCAGATGAATTATACCACTGGAACATGTTCAACTGATAATTCTGATGGGCTCAATACTTTTCTTCGAAATAAGGGCGGTTTGTTCCAGCCAGGCTGGTATATGATGATTTGCTCGCCGAAGTCTTGCTGTGCCCTTCAGTCTTGTCTAAGGCATGGCAGGGCAGTGCCCCGGCCAGACCCCAGCCCCACTCGCTCCCGCAGTAGCCGCGGAGCAACGCGGGCCACCATCCGGGACCCGAGGGGCCTCGGGGTGCCTTCACGAGCCACCAAGTCCTCCCTTTGCAAAGAGGGGTGGCTGCAGCCCCGGCGGGGCACGGGTGGCCCAACCTGATGGGTGGCAGGGGCAGCGCCGGGAGCGCCGTGCCGCTCACCCAGCTTCTCCGCCCCTCTCTCCCCGGGCACCGCTGCCACCGAGTCCGGGCAGCTCAGATGCTCGGGCTCCGAAAGCCATGGGGGACACCTGTCACCAGCAGTAGATGCGCCGGAGGTCAGCCCCCTCCCAGGCACCATTCCCCTGCGCAAACAGGCAACCCCCGCTCCAAAGAAAAGGAAAATCCAAATCTCAGGAGGAGCAAACCGAGGCGGTTTGCCCAAGAAGGGCAGAGTAACGACGCCACAGCCAAACAGCTGACTTGTGGCAGGGCAGGATGAAAAGTCATAACTTCGGTCAGAAACCAAAATATCTACTTGTAGCAATATTTGTTGCACAGAAGAACGGGGACAACAGGACATCAGGAAGAAATTGGTTGACATAGAGAACCTACATTTCAAACAGTGGATATGAAACTGTTGGGATCAGAAGGTATGCATATATTGCACAAATTTTACAACAGTGTAAAATAATTAGAATATCTGCCTGTGACTGGAGCTCTTGAGTTCTTTTTCACTGGGTTTTTAAGACAGCATCTTTTTTCTATAATGTCACTTTTTTTTCCTATTTTTACTTATCAAAGCAAAGGCAAAAATGAGACACAGCAGAAGCAAGTAGCAATAATAATAATACAAACACACAGGGCAAAAATTATAAAGGTGGAGGAGCAGAAGGAGAAGAAAGCATTAGAAGGAAGAAACAGCTAAAGGCAGAAAGAGCTGCCTTGCCCGTGGCAAGCGACAATTCCCTGGGAGAAGCTGATTCAGGCAGAGAAAGAGGGCAGGCAGGACTGGAAAGCATGACTCACCCGGCCTAGGGAAAACCAGAGGGTAGGAAGGAGTGGAAAGACCTGAGCACAGGATGGCAAGGGGGAAAAAACACGGTGATTTTGTCGTCGTTCTTTCACTGCAGGTACTTTTGCCATGCCTCTCACCTGCCGAGCTCCAGCAGGCACGTCCCACCTGGAAGTTCTTTTGTGAGGTCCTTCAGAGCGGGCTGCCACGCCGCGGCAGGGCAATAGCACTCGTCATATAACTAGTCCCGATCATTGGAAAGAGCCTGCAGCAGAGATTTAGAATGAAAAGGGAAAGCCCTGTATCAAGCTGAACCAAAAAATAGCAGGTTTGTACAGAGGGCCCAAGCACGAGGGCACCGGGTCAAAAGCACTTGTCTCTCTTCAGAGCTGGCCAGGGAAGGGAGAGAATAACAAGTGGAGGGGCAGGACAAATCATTCAATGGATCCGAACCAGGGAACACTGACTGCCATAGCATTGCTGTCAGACCATAGAGTCTGCTAAATTTTCTGCATTGCGGGAAGAACTGACTTGAGATGGACTGTTCTGTCCCAGTAAAGTTTACTCCTCTGGATCCTTTTGTGATTTCGGGGAAAAAAAATCAGATTTAAGAGGAAAAAAAAATCACCCTCTGAAGGACAGTCTTAAGCCAACCTGAGAGTTATCAACGTCTATGTCACCAACTGAATTTCACTCTAAAATGAAATAAAAGAGCTTCATCCAGAGGCATTGGTGCTGTTCATTTTCAAAATGCAACTACCCAGGAGTTAGAAAACAAGCCACCACCAAGACTATTACATTGCAGTTGATGTTTTTCTTTCGAGAGTCATCCCAGGCTCTTTCTTGGTGCCTCAAAGCCCTCTTCTGGCCACGTTCGTTAAGGATTCGCTAACCTTCCGAGCCCACGCCAGCTGACGTGGTCCGGATGCGGGGCAGGTCATGCCGAACTTTCACTTGCGTTTAGCGATGCGCCCGCTCTGCATCTGGGGCTCAGGCAAAATAACTCACATGATCTTAATCCTCTCGCATCCTCCCACAAAATCCCTCTCTCCCGTTCCAGGCGGAGAAGCTCCCATGCAATTCACCGTGACAGGCTCACAGAGCAGAGCAGACCAGCTTGTTTCCCTGCAAAAGGCTGCTGAACATGCCCACAAGAGGCTAGTAACGGCAACAGCGAAGGAGGACACAGTAATTTGGGCAGGATTTGAGAGAGTCACTGCCCAGATACAAGCTAGGTCACCTTCCGTGCGAGTTCAGATCTGGGTGAGGTGCACCGCAGTGAATGAACATTTCTGGAAAGGTTCAAAGATCCGAGATTCAGGGAGATGCTAAAACATGTCCCTGATTTCAAGTACATTGGTCTTGCACGGCTTCAAACCCACTGTAAGCAGGAAGTTTGGAGCAGTACCCAGCACGATTGCGGTGGCATTGCTGTGGGAGGGGGTAGAGGAAGAGGTGGGTGAGCAGCGTGGGTGGGAAGAGCTGTTCCTTTTTTGACGCATTTGGAGAAATACGTGTACGCACGTTTCCGCGTGCTGTATCAGAGGAGCGACTCTGTCCCACACAATGGATATGGCCTCTGGAAACCCCCACGTGACCAAATCCCCAGCCTTCTTCCTCTCCTCGGTGACACAGAGCAAGGCCTTCGCGCGCCGTCCTTCCTTCGACCCCATCCTGCCCCTTCTGCTTCCCCTCCCTTCCTCTCCCCTCTATGCATGCCTGGGGCGTCACCTCACACCATGCTGAAAAGCAGTTTGTGCTTTGCAGCCCCTCCCCTCCATTTTTGGCTAAGCAAAGGCTGAGGTAGGTGGGACACGATGGCGGCGGTACACTTCACTTTGGGTTTCCAGAGCAAAACGCTGGGAATTAGGTGCTTTTCCTCTGCCTGCCAGGCGGCCTTGGCGAGAGCAGGCCAGGGTGTGAGCGCAGCTCTCTGTTTTGGGGGAACAGAAGAGCCACCGCTGGCCATTGCCCCCCACCCTGGCCTCCTTCAGCGGCCACCGCTGGAGTGGAACAGCAAAACAGAGCAAGCACTCGGCAGCGCGGCCTTGCTGTACTCTCTTCCAGCTTCCAGGAATGGGTAGCTCAGGGACTTTTCCGAGTCAAACAGGCTATTTTGGGCTATATACACATGTGTATACACACACACATACAGGAAATTAGCACACAGGGCAATGCACCCTGCCTGCTGCTTTCCCAGCTGTGAAACCCGGCTGCAACCAAGCCCCAGTGAAACCCTGAAGCCATC
>NW_010560225.1:0-7343 GCF_000687285.1 Phaethon lepturus | reverse complement strand
GCCACTCCCTCCCCACGACCCCCAAACACAGCGCCAGGCAGCGCAGGGTGCCCCACGGCCCTCGCACGCACTGACTGACTTACAGGACAGATCTGCCCCCCGATTTTTCTTCCCTTACTTAAGGTAAAAACTGTTGCTAAGCTAGAGGAGCAATGGCCACACGGCATCTCCTCCGCTCTTAGGATCATAGAATGTTTGGGTTGGAAGGGACCTTTAAAGGCCATCTAGTCCAACCCCCCTGCAATGAGCAGGGACACCTTCAACTGGACCAGGCTGCTCAGAGCCCCGTCCAACCTGACCTGGAATGTTTCCAGGGATGGGGCATCTACCACCTCTCTGGGCAACCTGTGCCAGTGTCTCACCACCCTCATCGTTAAAGCTTTCTTCCTTCTATCTAGTCTAAATCTACTCTCTTTGAGCATACAACCATTACCCCTTGTCCTATCGCAACAGGCCGTGCCAAAAAGTCTATCCCTCTTCTTCACGCTGCTTTTTTAAATGAAATGGCTCAAGGATTTCCTGTTGGCCAGTTGGGCTGCAAAAGCCCTCAAAGAAGGAAGTCTAGATTATGTACAAGCTTTTACTATGTGTCAGGCCTGGCGACACGGACAACAGGAAACATCAGTGTGCTTCAGCACTGGGTCTCATGTCTGGCTTGTGCTGCTTGCACGGATCGCTCCCCTCCAGAAACACATCATCAGAAAAAAAAAAAAAAAAAAATCACTTTTCAAAGTGATTTTAATCTATAAACCATAGCGTGAAACTTCTGCCCAACACACAGCACAAAATATAATAGGTAAAACTAAAGGAACTATTACACAGATATAAAAAAAAAAGTATGTGGACTTAGAGCAAACAGGACAGAGACTAAATCAGATGAAACAGTTCAAATAAACTCACCCTCTTTATTAGAAACCTTTTATTCTTTGAGCTTTTTGGCTATTTCAATTGTTTTTCTGATCACATCAGGAAATAAAAGACATTAGAGCCTTCTTTGTATCATAAGCATTTCAATAATATACATATAATAGAAGAAAAACCTTTGAAAACAAGTTCTTTCTCTAATGCACAGATATTGAGTCCTTCACTGCTACCAACAGGTAACAGGAGCCTTCCAAACAGTCTAAAGTAGAAACTAAGCATGAAGTGATCTGGACTTAACGAGCAAGTGCTGTATGAATTAAATAGGTATTTGTAATTTAAGTTTTTTTGCCGTTACTTAAACTGTCATGAGTGGAGCAATGTTTTAACCCGCACTTCTGCAAACAAAAACAAAGCAAAACCCCATACCCTCACCCTTCCCAGGAAACAACTTCAAATCTTCGGTTTTGTCACATATAGATGGAATTGTCACCTGTAGTACATAAAACTGCTTACTGGAAGGGTCTATAGAACAAGTTCCTATTTTTAAATGCTTACCTCTCACAAGTAAAACGACAGTATGAATCTCATGAAGCAGATCTGCAATAGTGCTGCATAGCAGATGAAATTAGAAGCAACTGAAAACTTGAAAAAAGGGAAACTTCTGCTTTTTATTCTCTCTTTTCATCAACAATTCAACTAACGTTTTTACTAAATTTCTAGAATGAAGAAATCAGCCTAACATGATATATATGAGAAACAAGATTCTCATCAGGTGTAGAAAATCACCGTATATCAGTCTAATCTGTAAAATGGAGTTTACTTATTTTATAAATAAATTGTTCTGAAATCTTCTGATTTTCAGTCTTTTTCACTGGGATTTGAGTGGGCTGGAATTTGAATAAAGAAATTAAAATGGAAAAAAAACTTTATATTGAAAGGTTAATAATCAAAAGGCTCAGGACAAGAATGAAAAAATATGAAAAATAATACAATTTCTTCCTTTCAAGTGAAGAAAATGGAAAGAAAAGGAAGACAGGGCTTTGGAAAATCTCATTAAATAAATTTTTATGTGTAAAGGAAGACACTTAACTGACAACTGAGAAATTCCTTTCCAGTCCTATTTCACATTAAATAACTTGAAAAATAACAGACCTCTTAACCTAAGTCCCTATTAAAATCTATGCAGAAGCTTACAGAAACGGATTGTAGAATATTTTATTGCTTCTGTGTTTCCATATACAGTACACACACAACTGGTGCAACCAGTAACAAGATGAGAATAGAAATGAAAAATCATTTATAGTTCAACTGAACGACGTATAAAAGCATAGTGTCCCCAGTCTTCATCTTAAAACATGAGTAAACCCCCAGTTTCTCCTCCCTGTCTATTCCAGAGCCCAAAGAAATGAAATATTGGTCCTCATTCCAAATCAACTGGCAATTTCCCTCAAGTTCATTACCTAAAAGTTAATCTGTTATTTAAAAAATTAACCTAATTAATCCAAAAGGGAGAGGCTCTACCAGAAGGTGATTAGACATCTTTGCTAATAACTCTCAGTTGTCAAAGAGCAGTGGTGAGCGCTACAGCCTTCAGAGAAGAAACATGCCACCGCAACACTTTCCCACATGATACGGCTTTATGAGGAAAACGAAATGGTTAGTCCACAAATTAAGTAGTTTCCTTCAAAGTGAAATTTTGAAGCCTTATTTTCATTAACAATATTTGGATAGATTTATTATTCATGATGAAAGCCTTATACTCTACCTATTTTAAAAAACACACCTGGAAAAGATGAAAGGTCAGTTTGCATTGTGGTGGTTTACCTTCCCAGACCTGAATTGGTGTGGTCTCTTTTTAGCAGAGCATAAATTTCCATTAACATATTAAAGTAAAAAAATTGTTACCTAAAGCTAATGTATGGACAGATATTATGTGAGGCAGTTGTCGGTAAGAACTGGCAAATTGGACCTCCTTAATTCTGATTTGAAAAGCTAAGAATAAATGCTGTATCAGTGTTGAACATTTTTAAATTGGTAAGTTTATAGTGGGATGCTATGACTTCTTTTACATGCTTAAAGCATTTACCTTTGTTTTTAAAACAGTTCTCAGTTGTCCTTCAAAATAAACAAAACAAAACCCACTGTTCCTGTAGCTGGTAGCGTTAGCTCTCTTGGGGCTCCAGCAACAAGAGCACAATCTTCCTAACATAGCAGCAAACCCGGCAAAGCATAAAACATTTCCAATATGAAGACATTTCAATTATTCCGCTCTGTGCAACCTACCAATTTGCCTTATTAATCTTCTCAGTTTGTTCACAAAGACTCAGCTTTCATGTTCTCCTTAAGCATGATGAGCTGCTTCAGAAGCACTCCACTACTGTTTTGACACATTTCTCAGCAAAGCCACTGGTAAAGAGTACTGTTGTGGTTTAACCTCAGTCAGCAACCAAGCACCACTCAGTGGCTCGCTCAGCCTCCCCCTGCCCTGGTGGGATGGGGAGAGAATTGGAACAGCAAAAGTAAGAAAGCTTGTGGGTTGAGAGAAGAACAGTTTAATGATTGAAATATAATGATGATGATAATAATTGTAATGAAAAGGAAAACAACAAAAAGAGAAACAAAACCCAAGAAAAACAAGCAACGCAATCACTCGCCACCCGCCAACCTATGCACAGCCAGTCCCTGAGCTGCGATTGCTGTCCCCAGCCAACCCCCATGGTTTATATACTGAGCATGATGTTATATGGGATGGAATATCCCTTCGCCTGTTTGGGTCAGCTGTCCTGGCTGTGCCCCCTCCCAGCTTCTTGTGCACCTCCCCGCTGGCAGAGCATCAGAAGCTGAAAAGTCCTTGGTTTAGTATTAAACACTGCTTAGCAACAACTAAAAGATCAGTGTGTTAACAACATTATTCTCATGCTAAACCCAAAAGACAGCACCATACCAGCTAGTAGGAGGAAAATTAACTCTATCCCAGCAGAAACCAGGACAACTACATTTGGCCTGAGTGGGACCAAAAATAAGACAACATGCAACACTTCTCTGCTGTTTAATTTGGGGGCCAAATTCCATTAAAACTTTGTTTTCAAAATGCTACTAGTTAAAACTATAGACAGGCTCAATCAAATTAGCAGCAGAAAGCACCATGCCAAAAGGCCTAAGAGCCACCAGCTTTCACACCAGCAAAACCAAAAGTATTTCAGTCAATCATCTGTATGAAGGGCAACTCTGTATGTGTTTGGCTTTTAGGTGCAATCTTTTTGACCTTTTATGTTGGCAGCAGTGAAGCTTATGAAAAAATGATAAAACTGCCAAACATAGAAGGGACATCATCGCATGGCCTTGACACTATTGTGTGCCGGTTACCATTACTCATTGCCAAACCTCATCAAGTGCATTCAGGTCACTTGGCTTCTCCACACAGACACCATGTATGAATGATGTACAAGAGTATTTACTAGAAGCTCAGCTTTGCAGGAGCATAACGGAATAGCTTTATCTTACAGGGAAGGGAAACAGTTTCATTAGGAAGTGCTTCAAGCTTCAAGTAGGCAAGCCTGCAACCTGAACTTGCAGAAACTGCCCGAGACAGTGTCTTCACTGAGGTCATAATATACACATTTCTCCATTACAGATAAAGAAGTAGACAGTGTATGAAAGCTCAGAATAGATTCAGTAGTACAGGAAACCAAACTAAAATACTGGCTATTTGCATTATTTAGCAGCCATCTGTAAACACCAAGGGTGCCTAATTAGTGTACTCTATCAAAATTTCAGCAAATTCTTGATGACTTAATACTATAGATATTTTGATTGTGTTTCCTTGATTGATATTAGTGATTTTGGTACATCCCCTTCATATTTCTAATTGGGACTTTGAAACAAGAACAGACACTTGTGCTTCCCTGACATACAACTGGAGGGGATGTCCCTCAAACTCTGGAATGCTGAGAGAAAGACCACTCCCAAAGTCTTTCCCAGGTTTCACAGACAGTTCTGAGCAGCAAGACCCTAGCAACAGAATCAGTGTCATAGGGATTAAATTAGGCATACAGTGCAGACAACTAGTAAAGCTAATAACCCACGTAATTTCTTATTGAATCCTGTCAACTTAATTTAAGATGCTCTCTAATAATCTCAGATAGGAATGATAAGATTGAAAGGAATCAACCTCGCAGGAAGATATAGCCTGAACAGTCAACTCCTCTTTACCATCCTTCACAGCTACGCAGAGTTAAGGCCACCCCACTTATACTGTGTACAAGTACAATAACCAGAGTCCTTCCATACCATCCCAGCATAATTCGATAGCTCTGAAAAAGAGCAACTTTTACTTCGGCTATAGCAAAAGATGACATGGGGATACTCACTTGTGCTAAGTTTGCAGAGGGCACACGTAAGATAAAAATGCATCTATTTGATTCTTAACAATGACTTCTTTTGGGTGCAAGTTATGCGGCAAGTAATGAGCCAGAGACATCTCCCAAGCATCCACAAAGTGCACAGCAATTCCTGAGAACATTTTCCTCATGACAGAATCAAGCTGAAAGGAATACCAGTCACTGTTAAAGAGGCTCACTTCTGGCCCATGCTCCTGAACATTAGCAGTTCTGATGATGATTAAAGTCTTGGGGCTGCGATCCAGCAGTTGAATAATTGCTCTCCGAATATTCCTCAGCCGCCGGATATACACTTCCACAGGGAAAGTGCTGAAGTGGGACCATATAGTTATGGCTATCACTGTATTTCTCCCACCCACTATGCCATCCAGTTCATTGGCAATGTAGCGCAGTTCACTGCTAAATACTGTTGAAAAGCGAATGGGTGGCCCGTGACAGCGGAATTTCAGTAGGATATTGTGCTTCAGGTCCACAGACATGAAAGGGCCCACGTTCTTAGGACTCCCCAGGTTGAATTCCACTAGATCTGAAAACCCAAGAGCAAGCATTAGTGAAAGAAGGCATGAGATTAAAACTATCAACAAGATGCTAAGGAACATGGGGCAAAATTAGCAGTAGATAAGGAAATCTGAACATAATTCCAAGAACTCTAAAATGAAACAGAAGATGAGTGTCATACATGTGCTAGCTGCATATTTCAGAGTGGAGTTTATGGGTGCTGAAATTTGCAAGACACCACACTTCAACTTCCCAGGGCTGTCAGTGCCTTTTCCAAGTTTCCCAAATTACTTTCTTCTCTCTCTGTCTCATAAAAAAGAAATTTTCCAAATCAACTCCTTCAGTCATTGCTTCCGTATGAATCCAGTGCTCATGGGAACCTTTCTGGCAACTTTAGCACTCCGTTAAGTTTAAAGAGAACTTCAACTTGTAGGCATTAAGGAGCCTCAAAGTCTGTGTTCCAACACACTTTAACTGCTTTAGGGCTAAGGGGCCAGGGTGGAATACCTAATTGGCTACTGAAATTGTTATTTAAGTTAAAGTAAGGGAAATACAAGAAAAGGCCCCAAACCAATCAGCAGTAAGGGAAGTCACTTGTGTGACTGGGATGCTGCAAGGCCTTATGCAGGCACTCTAAGTGACTTCTGCCATGCCCCTTGGGTGGCTGCCTTAACACAGCCGCAGCAGCGGTCCTCATTGGTGAAACGCCTTACAGGGACAATTTTGCAAATACCTTGTGGCCCCGTTTCCAAGGCCTACATGTTTCCAGTGTCTGCTCAAACATTCGACTAACTGCCTTTCTGCCAGCACTTCCGATGATGTTTTGTCTTTCCTCTTCCTTTGTTTTGTCATTCTCACTCAGTAAGATCAACTCTGTGTCAGAGATGTGCAAAACAAAGCTTTGCAGAGGTCTTTAAGGACAAAATTAATTTAAAAAAAAAAAATAACCTGGAACAAATGCTGTCAGATATTCAAACCACTGCCTTATTGTAGAGTCTCCAAACAAGTGGATTACTTTTCCTTGTAAGCACTTGGTTACATCATCCGACTTGTTAAAGTGATGGATCCAGTGTGTTCTGGACCTCCATTGGTCTTCATAATAATAACCAGAAGGGGAAACTGTGGGATCCTCAGCTCTGTCCATACTGCTTGAATCTGGAAGAGAAAAATTCTTTGAAATTAACATACAGCAAAACCAGCCTCCATAACCTTCATGGACGTACAGCCAGCAATGTATGACCATCTTCCCTAGTTTACAGCGAAAGATATACTGCGTAGATTAAAAAGCTCAATGCGTCACACTTCTGTAAGCCCAAGTATTTCACCCCCTATTTCTGCAACAAAACCTGCTACCACTGACAGAACTGGTCGAACAATCGTAGTGTAACTCGGTTTAAACTAAATGGTATCTCCGATGACAAAGTAAAAAATAAATAGTAGGTATCCGACATCTTCCACAGTGAGACAGAAGTGCTCAACCTTGCCAAAGGGACCGAGGAGCACAGGCAGAAAGACCAGCAAGACCGACTCCTCCTCCCGGCACCAGAGCCCCCCGGCTGGCGGCCGCAGGCGCCAGCAGCC
>NW_010560224.1:0-20422 GCF_000687285.1 Phaethon lepturus | reverse complement strand
GGCCGTCCTCCTCCCGGAGCGTCCTCCGAGCAGGGGCGAGGGCAGAAAAGGCTCCTGCTTCTGCAAGGGCAAACCTTGGGTGGGTCCCTCCGAAACAGGAGGGTTTGCCTGAGGGTCGGGAGAGGCTGAATTCATTTTACCCACCGCTCAGCACATGTTTTCTGACCTCTGTGGCCCCTTTGTGGGCCCGGGATGGAGCTTGTTTGTATGAGCATAGCTATTGTATGTGTGCCAGGCTTTACTGCTGTCCTCAAAAGCTGCCCCCAAAATGAGATTTACTTCTAAGAAATAACAAAAGCCAGGCAGGCAGTCATACCCTCTTCATCTTTCCTGTTTTCTCCATTTCTTTTTAAGTAAGTGACCTCTAAAATATTTTCCTATTAAAGCAAGGTCTATTTTTAAGCTACCGCTGTCATTTAATTAGTCATTTTTCACGAGAGGCACATCTGACTGGAATTTACGCTCTTTTTATCCCCTTTTAGCAGCATGTATGTTTTTTTTCTACCAATGAGTAAGATGGGGTCTCTTAGTCTTAGGTCTAATAAGCACTACTTTTTTGTCCCCTTTTCCCTCACCTTCCCTCTCAGATGCTGGAAGTGAGTACGTTAGACAGTCTGTGCAACCCCATTTCACAGATTGTCTAACTCATGGTACAGGAGCTAAGAAGTAATACACTCTGAAATCAAGATGATGCACTTAACAGAAAAAGAAACACATACATGTATTTTAAAACCTATTTTAGGCAATTTTACCTGTCACTTCTCTACCTACCCATGTTGTCTTATGCTTGTTGTCCCCTTGGAATGAGTTTCTAGTGTAAAAATATGAGAGTTTTGTAGTGTCAGACCATTAAGATAACATAGAGCTTAATTTCTGTCCCACTCACATAAAAGATGGTGCTGTTCCTTTACTCAGCACTCACAGCTGGGCCAACATAAATTTTCAGGAAAAACAAAAAGTGCAGAACTTGAATTGCAATGTTCATGAATACAAGCCATAGCAGAGAAGAAAACACGGTTTTGCCCAGGTTAAGCTCCTTCGAGATCTTAACAGCTGATTCAGAACAGTTAGCTCAAGCACAGGGCAGGTGGGAGACATCCTGGCATCCCCGTGCAGAGCGGCCGCGCATCCGAACCCCCGTGGTGTGACCTTCCAGGCTTCTAGACATGGCAGCAGCAAAAACCCTGAGGAGGGGAGAGATCAGGCAGAGGCAGAGCACGTCTGTATACGCTCTGCTTTTTTTCTTGCGGTTACCTGCCTGTACGCAAAGCCGCCGGCTGCTGCACAGCGAGGCGCGGGGTCAAAGCAGCCTCCGCTACGCGGCTCTTTGGGGACGCAGGTGCGGCGCGCGCTGGTGGCACTGCTCCTTGGGACTCTCCAAGCCTCCGTGCAGAGACGTAAAGGCAACGATTACTGTTGTCATCAGCGCCCTGGACATCTACTTCCATACCGGAACCACGTGCTGCACAACCCACGATGGACGCCTGGCGCCCGCGACCCTCCTTAAGGGACGGGCAGCGGGAGCGTCGCTACCAGCCCCAACAGCAGCAAGGCTGCAGGTCCCTGACCGCAGCCGTACCGGGGAAAGGAGCCTATGGCCAGGTGAACTGCAAAGGGAGGCCGGGTGCTTCTGCAGAGAAGAGGAACCTGTCAGTACGGCTTCAGCCTCTAAACCAACACCAGGCTGGAGAAAGGAGCCTCCCTGCTCTCTGCTCAGGAACTGCCTCCTTGAAGTTTGCTTACTAGCGTCCTGGGCAGCTTTTCTGTCATCAGCCCTGTGCCCCACGGTATCAGTACAGACTGGGGGATGAGGGGATGGAGAGCAGCCCTGAGGAGAAGGACTTGGGGAAGGTGGGTGAAAAGCCGGACATGACGCGGCAACGTGCACTCACAGCCCAGAAGGCCAATTGTATCCTGTGCCACATCCACAGCAGCGTGGCCAGCAGGTCGAGGGAGGTGATTCTGCCCCTCAACTCTGCTCTGGTGAGATCCCACCTGGAGTCCTGCGTCCAGCTCTGGAGCCCTCAGCACAGGAAAGACATGGACCTGTTGGAGAGGGCCCAGAGGAGGGCCACAAAAATGCTCAGAGGGCTGGAACACCTCTCCTGTGAGGACAGGCTGAGAGAGCTGGGGTTGTTCAGCCTGGAGAAGAGAAGGCTCCAGGGAGACCTTATTGCAGCCTTCTGGTACTTCAAGGGGGTTTAGAAGAAAGACGGGAGCAGACTTTTTAGCAGGGCGTATTGCGATAGGACAAGGGGTAACGGTTTTAAACTCAAAGAGGGCAGATTTAGACTAGATAGAAGGAAGAAATGTTCCATGAGGGTGGTGAAACACTGGCCCAGGTTGCCCAGAGAGGTGGCAGCTGCCCCATCCCTGGAAACATTCCAGGTCAGGTTGGACGGGGCTCTGAGCAACCTGATCGAGTTGAAGATGTCCCTGCTCACTGCAGGGGGGTTGGACTAGGTGGCCTTTAAAGGTCCCTTCCAACCCAAATCATTCTATGACAAAGCCCCACTAGTGAAAAAACAGGAGACTATCAATTAAAATAAGGTTGACAATCATGAACTAAAGACCATTTGAATGCTGAACTTGATGAAGTATTTTAAAAATACCTTACAGCTGAAAAAGAAGGAATGTTATTCAGAAATAGTAAGTCACATAGGAGCCCAAGTCCTGCTTTCAAATTAGCTTGGCTGTTGGGATGCTACACTGCACTGCGGGCCGGTGGGTTTGACCACACTTCTGAAGGCTGGATTTGGACTCCCAAGTCACTAATGGGGAAACCGTTATTGTTTTTCCCCCTCAGAAGTCCCTACCTCTTCCCCCATGGATACCACAGAGGTGGGGACAGCTGTCACAGGGAAAGGTGCTTTAAAGCTGCAAGTGTAAAACCCGGCTGCTGGGCTTTGGCAGGGCCTGTCAGCGGGTCGGACTCCAGCGCACAACGACGCGGCAGTGCTGCTGGCGGCCGGCGGAGGCCAGAGAGGCTCCAGTCCCTCACGTTACCGTGAATGAAAATCCAAAAGGCACAAAACCCCGAGCTGCCTGGAGAAACTGAGCTCTGGCAGGTCCTGTAGCCTTTTGAGCAGTGAGACCATTTTATTTTTATTCCATTTTCCTTAGGAAGTTTACAGTTGCTTTTGCTAAACTGAAGGGTGTTGTTACGCTTGCCGTGTTTTTCTTTCCTTCCCCAACAGCGCTGTTACCAGCAGAGAACAGACACCATCGCTGGTGGGAGGTGAACCTCCTGCCAGTGGCCTTCCCTGGTGAGATGCTGCTGTGGGACTTCACAGGGGAAGCTGGGCACAGCTGGGCTGCAGCTGGCTAAATATCATAGCCGTAAACAGGTGGGGTTGCCTTGGCTGTGCCAGCCAGCCAGCGAGCTAAAAGCCAAGGAAATTGTTCCAGGAAAAAGAAAGAAAAGAAAAGCTTAATCTTAGTAAAAATATAGTCCCTGAGCACTGGCAGGGTCAGGGTCAGATTGGGTTACGTGTTGTATAAGCCCCCGTTATACAACCCAAGGCAGAGGCTTTCCCAGAACTATTCAATCCTGCTTTCTCTTGCTTCTTCTCGCCGTCCCTTCTCCTGATGCTTGCTTGGGCACCAGACAGGTTGTCCAAGTGCTTCCATCACCATCATTTAGATCACACACATCACTTGCTCTTTAAATAAAACATGACCGTGGGAGCTTATGAGTGGACCTAAGGTAACTCACGTCAGTGGCTGCAATAAAGGCAGCTCCTCATATGCTGCTTATCTGTGCAACAGAAAAAAGCATATTGCACACTAGGGACACGGCCTGCCGTGACGCAGAGCCACCGGACCGGGGGCTAGGTGCAAGCGTCGCTTAGAGCTGGGCAGCCTGGGCAACAGCAGCCGTCGGTGCTGAGGGGCTCCTGACAACGGAGAGAAAAAACCGCACCGCATGCATGTTTCATGGAAGTAACGTGACTGTTTCTGTTCATCCCCTTACCAACTTTGAACCAGCTGTTGAGGACATCATTTTCCCCTTGAAGCATGCATGCTCCTCTCAGGGCACTCCATGCCATTCACTCTGAGATTCTGTTTTTCTAGGAAGAAGTGTCATATAAGTGGCAAACTGATCTCTCTGCCAACACTCACCAGCCCTCTCTTTGCATCCCAGCACTCACCCTTCGTTCTGAAAGCATCTTCAGGCTATGTTTTTTTTTCCAGTGGAGCGATGCAAAGTAAGACTGCTCCTCCTAACAGACTTCCCGAGGGCATTTCCTCCGCCAGAAATAGCTGCCTTCAACCCCTCGACTCTCCCTTTGCCAGATCACTTTCGAGCCTCTCTTTTGATCACCTGCAGAAAAGCAGCATTCACCAGAAGAAACAGGCGTTTACCAGAGTTAGAACCACCACCTCCGTTTGAAAACCTGCTCCAGCACAGTGCAAACGCGCTACTTGCGACGTTTTTTTCCCCCATTTCTACATGGTTGAGTAATTGCTTCCAACTCAGCAGACTTCTGCAATACTTTGAAGCTCATCACTCTGGTTTTAGTATATACTAAGTTTGACTCCAGGACCTTAAGAAGATGCCAAAATATATATCGGCAACTCATCATAGTCTTCCAAAGAAAAAGAAATATAACGTTGTACTGCAAGCAGAAAACGCGTTGCAATTTTTAGAGCTATGGAGAACATACAGATGCCCTAACAAATACAACTTGCTTCTTAATCAGCGATAATGGAAGGTAATTATCTAAAGCAGTCTTTTCACGACAGAGGGAAAGAACAAAAACAGTAACTGAAACCCACTTCAGAGACTCCCAGCTTGAGGCTTGCCCCTGTAGTCGGAAGAGAACACCACACAGTTTTACCTGGAAACCGGAGAGCTTCAACTTTTCGGACTTGGCCAGTATTATGTAATAGAACAGGCTTTCTATTATACAATAGATTATACAAACAATCTATACAATACCGGGCAGGTATAAAATACCTCTATCACTCATATTTCCCTGCCCCCTTCTATAGACTCCTTTGAAAACCTTCAGTCTTTACCACCTCTATCTTAGGACTCTTCCTTGCAAAACCAAGACGCCTGCTTCTTGCAGCCTGTTTTTCCTGCAGCACAGTAAATTGCTACTGTTTCAAACGTTTGAAAAAAAAATTTTTTGAATGAAGTCCAAAGGAATATTCTGATTGCCAGTGGCTGTTCTCTCTGTCTTAACCTAGATCAGTTTGACATAAGCCATTTACTTCATGGTTAACCCCGGAAAAATCCTGCAGGGAATATAAATTCGTGCATTAATCCTGCTCACCAGTTTGGTTCCACTTAGGTTTGGATGAAGGAGGTGCCGCGTTGCAACCTCAACTCAAATTTACTGCTTCGAATGCTTTAACAAAACACCTCTCCGGAGCCCTTTGTGATCCTCACACGAACTCTTTATTGCAGAGGAAAGAAAGAGACACGACTGTAAGTGCTGAGCATTACAATGAAACATAAAGCAGCATTAAAGTTGCTCCGTGCTTAATGCTGCGGTTTAAGCAGCTAATCTTGTTTCGGTTGAATGGCATGTTCATTACAGCAAATAAATCAGTAACATGTAGGATTATTGAAGAGGAAAGACATATTAAACCAGTTTAGGGCATCATATTGATTTTTATTTTTTTTTAAGTGTCCGATTTAGCTTGGCGTTTTTCAACAGTCAGTTCTAATAAACGCTTGTATAGCACAGATTAAGCAGGTGGGAATGCTGCCCAGAAAGAGTATTATGAATAACTTAAGGCAGTGGTTTAATTGCAGCAATCCATGATACTTACTGTGCTGGCACCAGAGCGGAATTTTCAGTATGAAAAGTTAAAACTTCAACCAAGCTAGTAGTGAGTATCTCTCATTAAATATTTGAAAGAGCTTTCCAATATTTTCACCTCAGATGGGAGTAGGGGAAGATTTCAGAGTTCATTTAACTATTTATTTAACTTGTTTCCACTACAACCATTAAGTTATTTTTTTTAAAATAATTAGCAGTTTATTTGATGTAACTTTGCGTCTCTGACACCGCAAAACATTGCAACAGTGTCCCTGCTGTCCTGCCACCCGGTCAGCCCTATTCTGCCCTATCACCTTTGCAAGGAAGATGCACAGAAGCGAAGAAGCCCAAGCCTAGCTCACACTTCAAGCAGTAGGCTCCTTCCAAAGCTATACTATACTGTAGAGTATTCCCATATTCCTTCGCCGCAGTGCCAGTTCCCTGGCGCTATCCTTGCCACAGCCTAGAGAAATGAGTAGGAGCAACTTGATCCAACTTTGGAGATGGCCCTGCTTGAGCAGGGACCTGGACTAGGTGACTTCCAGGGGTCTCAGAGTAGGACTGACAGGAGAAGACACACAGTTACGGCTTAGGTGAAAGATCAAAGTGCTCCCCAATGCCAGATGGCCTCCCCTAGAATCATAGGATCATTAAGGTTGGAAAAGACCTCTAAGATCATCAAGTCCAACCATCAACCCAACAGCACCAAGCCCACTAAACCATGCCCTGAAGTGCCATGCCTACATATTTTTTGAATACCTCCAGTGATGGTGACTCCACCACCTCCCTGGGCAGCCTGTTCCAATGTTTGACCACTCTTTCAGCAAATAAATTTTTCCTAATATCCAATCTAAACCTCCCCTGGTGCAACTCCACTCAGCCTCAGCAATTTGTCTGTGTCCATGTAGAGGGGACATCCCCTGTAAAACACCAGTGACACCTGCGGTAAGCAAGCTCCCATCCCACACACCATACACCAATACATCAAAGCAAGGATTCAGTGGGAAACAGGGGCGGGGAAGTTGTCTTATCTGGTGGGAAAAAATGCAGCCTTTTCTTCTCTGTGTAAGGCTGAAAGTAACAAACCCTCTCTCTTCCCTCGCCTCTAATCTGTGCAAGGTAGGAAGGTCCACCTTAGGCCACTGCACCTCTGGAGACATGTGTGTGCTCATGGGTGCTCCCACACGCTCACTTTAGCCAGCACAAATCAGAAGTGCCCCAGGCCTCGAAGCAGATGCTGGGGAAACCAGTTTGGACCAGCAGCACCTTTCAAGCAGAGCAGGTGCAAAGCGTTGAGGCTGTGTGACTTCGCAGAAGACACTGGTCTGGCAGCTCCCTAAGCCTACACCCAGTCCTGGGTACAGACCATGCCAGAAACCCTGCTGATGGCCAGCAGAGATGCTGGTATCTCTGCGTTAAACACCCGCGCTTGGAAAAGATTATCACACAACTGACTCCAGTCATCAATCACATCACCTCCCATTTTCTTCCTTTATACGTTATTTTTGCCTTAGATTAGACCAGGGTCTCCAAGATAGCAATCACCTTTCAACTCTCAGCACAACACAAGGCTACTAGTTGCAGATAAATCAGCCTGGCTGACTCCAGCAAGCAGCAACAGACACTGATCACGGGAGAAGCGACGCTTCAGAGAAGTTGCAGAATTCATTGGCTCTGCTCTTCCAATATGTAACTTTTTATGCTGGCAGAAATACAGAAGGTGCATCCTGCATGTCCTGGTTTCAGCCAGGATAGAGTTAATTTTCTTCACAGAAGCTAGCGTGAGGCTGTGTTTTGGATTTGGGATGAGAAAATGTTGATAACATGCTGATGTTTTGAGTTGTTGCTGAGCTGTCAAGGACAGTCCAGCTTCTCACGCTGGCCTGCCAGCGAGCAGGCTGGGGGTGCACGGGGAGCTGGGAAGGGACACGGCCAGGACAGCTGACCCAGGCTGGCCAAAGGGATATTCCATACCATGTAACATCATGCCCAGTACATAAACTGGAGTTGGGACGGGCTGTCGATCACCGGGGGGTAAGCAATTGCTGTATTGGGCATCACTCGTTCTTGTACATTCCTTTGTCGGTATTATCATTGTGGTTACCATTGTTGTTTCCTTCTCTCTTGCTGTCCTATTATACTGTTTTTATCTCAACCCACGATTTTTTTCCCCACTTCCGCCCCCCATCCCACTGGGGGAGGGGGGAGCGGGTGCGCAGCTGCGTGGTGCTTAGTTGCCGGCTGGGGCTAAACCACGACACTGCACAAACTTAAGGAAGATCAGACTAAAAATACTTACACCAGTCCCAGAAGGAAAATTCATAATAAAATATGAACAAGAATTGGTAAGTGACCCATGTGTTCTGATTAGGAGTGCGGTGACTTTGCTGATCACACAGCTTATCATTCCAGAGAAACTATATTCAGGGCATGAAAACTAATGTATAAATCAGCAGAAATATAGGAAGATTTGACGGTACTCGATTAACTGGACAGTAAGCACCAGAAGCAAAACATTAGGAAACTGAAGACATTTTGTGATTATAGCAGGCATTTAATAAAGATGGAAAAAAAGCAGCCATTACACAAAACCCAAGTATTTTTTGCTTGTTTTAAAGAAAAAAAAAAATCCCACTTAGTGCTAAACAGGAACCCTCACTCACCCTGAAATAAAACAGGAGCTTTGTAAAGAGCCTTTGAACCAGGATTACTTCAACACCGTCCACCACATCACACAGTTCAAGTACCCTCCCAGAAGAAAGCAGTTGCTTTTACATAACTTGGAGGCAAGTCCCTGTTGCCATCCCACCACTCGCTCCCGTTCCTGACCCGCACAGGCAGCCCACCTGCATGTCTCATCCCAGACCAGTGGGGGACCTGGGCTCAGCTTCTCCATCTCCCTGCTACCCGTCTCCAAACTTCACCTCCACCAAGGAGCCTCCCCTTTCCAGCTCCCCTGCTCTTCCCTCTTGCCCTTCTGTGCTTACTCCCTTTCAAGTCCCTCTCCCAAGCATACAGGCAACCAGAACTGTTCCTAGTTCTGCAGCTGAAGCCACACGTCACACCTGGCATTACAACTTTCCCAGCCTCCCTGGAGGTCCCTTGCAAGTGTTGTTGTTGTTTAGCCCCAGCTGGCAACCAAGCCCCATGCAGCTGCTCGCTCACTCCCCCACAGTGGGGCCGGGGAGAGAATCGAAAGGGTAAAAGTGAGAAAACTCGTGGGTTGAGATCAAGACATTCTAATAGGGAAAGCAAAAGCCGCACACGCAAGCAAAGCAAAACAAGGAATCCATTCACTGCTTCCCGTGGGCAGGCAGGGGTTCAGCCATCTTCAGGGAAGCAGGGCTGCATCACGCGTAACTGTTACTTGGGAAGACAGACGCCATCACTCTGAACATTCCTTCCTTCCTTCCTTCTTCTTTCCCACAACTTTATATGCTGGGCATGACATCAATGGTATGGGATACCCCTTTGGTCAGTTGAGGTCATCTGTCCTGGCCGTGTCCCCTCCCAACTTCTTGTGCTCCCCCAGCCTTCTCACTGGTGGGTGAGAAGCACAAAAGGCCTTGACTCTGTGAAAACACTGCTCAGCAACAAAAACATCCCTATATTTAACACTGTTTTCAGTACAAATCCAAAACACAGCCCCACACTAGCTGCTATGAAGTTAACTCCATCCCAGCCAAACCAGCAGAAAGTGACACACTGAGATTTAAATTTGCCTTCAAGACACCCACATCCTACCACTGGTGCACAAGGCTACTCTCGTCAGGCAAGACACCCAGCTCTCTCCATGGTGAGGCACTGCACTGCCATTTTTAAGGAAATCTTCCAGCTCAACAGCAATCCAACACTGTGCCTGCTGAAGCTGAAAAAGTGGCCAGCGCAGGCAACCAAAAGCCTCCCCGCAAAGACAGCAAGTTATCCCCCCTGGCCTTACTCACGCACACCCACACAAGAAACTCCATTGCAACGAAAAGGAGCCTTTCCATATACTTCAGCAGGCTTTGGCCAAGATGAAACTCCACCCTTTCTCAGCAGTTGCAGTTCACTTATTCTGTAATTCAGTGCAGCACTGCTTTGAAAACATCTTTCTGATGCTGTTTTCCTGCAAAAGGCATAATGAAGAATAATAAGCAGGTGCTTTTGAATACAAACTCAGAACAGCAGGAGTACAAAACTACTATACATGGAGCAATTAAGTAACCACACTGTTCACTGTTTATTGATAATCTTTATTAGAGCTGACTTTCTGTGTTCCTAGTAAGTACAAATACAAATCAAAGTGCTACCCGACGGTAAGAAATTTTTATTTGCACAAAAAGATACAAACAACTAGTATTTCAAAGTTCATCCTATTTAGTACACATACCAAAAAGGAAAAAAAATAAACCAAGATGAAAGACTAGCAGCAAAAAGAGTTCTAGTTCTCCTTCAACACAGACTGTGCTTCCACATTTCTCTAGGAAATAGAGTATAAAGAGAATCCAATCAATTTATATATGAAATATCCCACCAAAAATATAACACTGTGTAAAGAAAGTTAGCAGTATAAAGTTGGGGGGGGAGAAAGCAGCAGATGTAACATTAAAAATCTCAAGTGTAAACTTTACTGCTGCTTTAAAATAAAAAACAAAAGTCACATGAGTATTTCCGTTTGGCTTAACAGCCAGGAAAATAAGAAAAGCTGATTTTTAACAAAATTTTTTTTTTAAAGTGCTTAACCACCATATCCAAAAGTAATGACTTTCAGACCTACTTAACATGAATGTGCTCAAAAAGCCACTGCTTACAGTATAAAAGCTGTCATTCTGAAATGCTGCACATACAAACTGGCTTTATCTGCACGAATGAAAGATTGCTTTGAACAGCTCTCAATCATATGATGTCCCAAATCAATGTAATGCTATTAGAGCAGGCAGCTGAATACGTCCCAGAAAGTTGAAGTTTAAGAATAACAGATATAATTTTTTTTTTTTAATTAAAGGCAGCATGCCTCTCCCAGCCGCAAGAAGGTAACTTCATGTAATAAGCAAGAGAAACACAGTTTTATGTTACTGTTGTAAACTACCTAGAAGAAACTGACTGTTGACGTAGTAATTCACATGTTTAACAGAGGGAGATAAATACTTCCTACTGATAAAACACAAAAAGGCAATCATGTGGGTTGGACCAATCGCTAACTTAATTATATATATTAGTATTTTACTTAATTATTACACATACCGTCAACTTGAATTTAAAACTGACAGTATGTCCTAACTAAAAAAAAAAACACACAAAAAATAACAAGAAAAACAAGACAACCAATGACTTGAAGAACTTTAAGACTGTTTTGTTACAGTGTTATATATTTATTTGAGCCTTAGTGCAAAGAAAATAGTTAACATTTGAGGCTCCGAAGCAAGTCAAATACATAAGACTATTTCATAGGGTTTTTTGACAGATGTCAGACACACAGGCTCCAAGCATTTAATTTTTTAGCTGTAATGGCTATTCATTTTTATCTCATGGTTAGTAAACACATTTAAAAATAGGAGCAAAGACTCTGGCATTCATTAATCTCAAGCACAGCCATAAATCGTTTCAACCCCACCACTCTCCCAAACCAAGGCTATCATAACCAAACTGAACCGTTGGTATTGCTGCAGCTGTTGAATTGTGCCCACAGCCCATCAGTAGCACTGTCGATTCCCGCAGTTATTGTACAAATTTCTCCAATCACTTCGGAAACCTGCAAGTTTGAATTTGTTTACATTCACCTATTTCACAGGCCTAGTTTTGGAAACTAGTTCTTGAAAGCCATCAGTTCCCAACACAGTACCTTCATTGTCCTTCAGGACATTTTTAAGTTAGAGAACCCCCTGGTTCATTTACTGCTAAAATACATACTATCTAGAAAAGGTAACTTTTTTCCCTACAAAGTTCCTATAAAGACCTTTGCATTAAGCCATAGCAAGCTCTAAACCAGGAAATTCAGCATCTCCAGTGACTTGACTTTACCTCAGTTCTCCTTTACAAAAGAAAAAAATAACAAAAAATACCCTTGATCCTTAAAAAGGAAAGGCAGTAACACAATAAACAAATAGCGAAGCATTCAGTTACCCAAACAGACATCTAAAATAAGGCTCTGAAAATTTAACATTTGAAAAACAGTGACTTTAGTGGCTAAAGTGTGCAAAGGACTAAATATGCTGCCTGTTTCAAAGATAACTGAATACTGTAGTCATAAATGATTATTATTCTTGTCTAGCACTGGCAGTTCTGTTGCTTTTGTTGCTGGCTTTGGACATTATATATTACCACTTCCTCCGCATATTTCATGCCCTTGTTTTTCATTCCAGAGACCAGCAGCAGGAGTTCAGAGAGAGGTATCAGAAAGATGTGAACTTTTCTTTTTAAACGTTTCCTGTCCATCCCAAGTCTGGCAAAACTGAATATTATGTGGAATTAAACATAATGTTTCAAGCAGGAACATCAAATACTATTTCAAGTTTTGTCTGTCTATGAAAGTCACCTCAAAAAGATTCAGAATCTCAGTTTTCTGTGAAACAAATATGATAAATCAAAGAGGAAAAAAAAACATGCAGGGAAAGTGTAGCTATTCTATTGATGAGAAGTACAAAAGCTTAGAAACAGAAAAACACCAGCTTCAGCCTGAGACTGAAAGAACCCACAGATTTTTCCAAACCAGAGTCCATACAGTGTCACACAGCCCTGCCTTGTCATGTTTGTTAATATCCTCGCTTAGAAGTCAGACTGCATTTTGTTTAACTTGTGTCGCTCTGTATCATTATACTAAACCATAATTAACTCCTCTTTTGTGCCGGCCTCATTCCAACACAATTGTACCCACTGTATACCAGCAGCAGTTCTCAGGTTTTGTTTTGAAGCTCAGCTGTATTTTTCTTGGATGTTCACAAGACTGGCATTTGACTGGATGCGCTTGGCTAGAAAGGGAAAAATTATATGAAAATTAAACACAAAGAATTCCACAAAACTAGTCTCTCCACTCCCACTATTTATCTGACACAGACTTGCAAACAGCTTTCTGTTCACGTCCAGAAACTTTAATGAAAAGATATGGCTGAAGCTCTTTACTATCCTTCTTCAGGGGACAGCAGCAGACTAATAGCGGCTATTAGCGCCGTCAGCACAGCTGCAGGCAGATCTGGCTGGGCCCCCCCTCCCACAAGAGCCAAGCAAGTCCCTGGCACCACCCAGCTCTAACAGTGAAATTGCCAGCACCATCACTTACGCAAAATGAGTATCCGTTTCTTCTGCTTTGAGTGGAGGAAGCTACTAAGATAAAAAACAATAGGTAGGAAGAGAATAAAGGATGAAACTGCAATCACTGGGACTGTATCACTGCAGGGAACAGAACAGTTGAAAGTCCTGCTCCAAAGCTTCCGAGTGATGTTCATCTAAAACAAAAACATAAGCAAGCCGTGAAAGCAAGCACGTGCATTTTTGCTCTACAGCGTGGCAAACACGCAGGCCTCAAGACATTCAAGTGTTCAAATATGACCTGTTAAAGTGTTGTTTTCTGAGATCTCACCCCAAAAGCAAGCAAATCCCTGGAAATGTAAAAACAGGCCATTTAAACGGAGCCAAGATTTCACATCAAAACTTTTACAAGCTTCAAAACCAGAGCATACTCAGATACACTGTAGACACTGCGATATGCCTGTTTCCCAGAGAACTCACTGACAGCCTATGGAGACAGGGCTAATCCCATACTTTTGACAGACTCTTTTTGCCCAAGCACTTAAAACCCCACAATATAACACAGCTTTTTCCAAACATATGTTGCCAATGCTGAGGACCCCTGGAAACAGCTGCTGTAATAAGGAATCGATTATTACACTGGCTAGAATAATAGCAGTAAAGCTTCACATTAAAAGCCAGAAGATAAAGAGTTTTTTGGTTTTTGGTTTTTTTTAAATCCATCCCCTTCACAGTAACAAGAAATTAAAGTGCAGCTACACAAACTGGAATACACTCAGGTGATCAGGAGCTTCAGCCACGCTCCTGCTGCACTGACTGAGGACAGGACCTAGCAAGACAGCCCCACCAAGCTAACTTCCCCCCCATGGGACATCAGCCTGCCAAAGGCACTGCTGCCCATACTGTCCCACACCGAAAGGGAAGTAACTAGGGAATTAGTAAAGACCCCCATGATGAGCTCTCCCTGGTGAGTATTAATAAATACTTACTGCATCTTCCACATCGATACACAAGTGCGCGGAGTGCCCGGACTCACCACCTTGCCTGTTCAGCCTTTGCAAGTCGTTATACAGGTCATTCAACATTTTGTAGGTTTCATTGCAGTTTTTACACACTTCTGTGTAGTTATTTGGTGACAGATAGGTGGTTTGTCCCTAGGGTTATAAAACAGCATTCATACAAAGCCTTAAGGCATTATAAAAAAAAAAAGTAAAAATAGAGTCAAGTTTGAACCAAAATCCAGATTTCTAGCATCCTAGATTGAGTAGAGGCCCAGACAGACAACTCACATAAGAATGTGGGAGGAAAAGGGACCAACCCTAATTCACTAGGGACAGGATCCATTTCCTGCAGATTATGCATCTCAAACTATTCCCTGAACTAGCAGCTTTTTTTTTTTTTTTAAACACTTAATTTTAAAGTACCAGTTCCCAGAAGGACAAAAAAAAGAGTTACTAGTAATTAAATGTTATTCTGGAGCCAGAGATCAGGTTCCTTAATACTGTGTTTTGTTTTTCATTTGCCCATACCTAACAAGTAACAGTTGTTACTGCTGAGCTGTACTGACAGGGACAGACTTTGCTATACTAAGTAATCCTTGTCCTTTGTGGCCTTCACCACCCCTGAATGCAAATACAACACACCTGAAAACAAAACTACAATCTCTAAAGGTATTTCATCCCAGTAATGGTTGTATTAGCTACCCACTGACCACTGGGTTAAGTTCTAGTCCAGGCACTTGAACTGATCAATAGGCCAGCCCACACTGCTCCCAGCCAGGGCTTATAAAGGCACATTTCCTAGAAATCATTAATAATAAAAAAAGCAGACTGTTTCCTCAGAGATTGTCTCATACCCATCATTTCCCATTTTTACCGTTGAATGATCCCAGAACTTGGCCAGTTTCCAACTGAAAATGAAATATGCGCAGTTTCTTAGGCTATTTAGGGCATTTTCTTTGAGGACAATTACCACATATACTTCACTAAGTGCCTTTGCAATATGGACAAACTTCATCTACCCATAATTTTACTAGTCAAAAGAACTGTTATAATTATTTAAGGTACTGGTCTTTCTGAACTAGTCTATACTATCAAAAGGCTATTTAAAGACCGAATTGTTAAGTCAGAAGACAACGGTTCTCCAAAGAGGTAGAAAGAGACTTGCAGCATGCAGATATGTTTCTTACTATATAATTATCAACTATTGTGAATTCAGAAATTCTGACATGAAGTAACATCGCAATTACATACAAAATGAAGTCAAGGTGAATATCAGTTAGAATTCATTTTAGGCTCTCAATCTGTAAACATCTGTGTTTTACAGATCATTGCTTTATCTGCCTAAAATTCACAAACTCACCCGCAGTTTGTTTGCCTAATACATATCTGCAGTTTATTCAGCATAAATACGATTTTGCTAGCAATTAGAGGATTTAGTGCTTCTCTTAAATATACAGTATAAATACCTGAAGGTTATGTTCAAAACATGTCAGAGATTTATTGAATAAATCCAAGAATTCTACAGTAGAATTTGACAATCCCTCACTGCTGTTCTTTAAACAATCTGTCAAAGAGAAAGAAAAACATCAGGATATTCTAATTTCTAACATTTCTATAGCTGATAAGCCCCAGACACTCCACTCCTGCAAAAAGAGCTCTCAACTATAAAAGACAGGTCTAGTCAACACTGTGGTTTCCTTATCTGCCTGCCATTGATAGGTCAGCAGGTCTGAGACAACTCTTCATCGAGAACATATTTCAGAATTAATTGGCCTTGATTAAGTGAAAGATGAAGACTATCATCAAGAGCTTTCTGAAGAGGGGGTCTGAATTATCTTTGGACTTCAAGGTAAAACAAGGCATTACTTTTATTTTCTACCCTACAAACCTGGCTTTGCCCAGCAACAGTAACAGCCATTATGTGAAAGCAGAAGCACCAGCAATGGAGATGAAAAAGAGCATCCACAAAACAGCTAGACCACAAACACAACAGCAGAAGCAGAGGTAGGTTATTACCATTTAAGAAAAGAGCTGACCATTTCACCAGCTTTGAGGGGAGCTCTGGGGCTTTCTTCCCAGTCATAGGCTCAATCCTACCATGTTACTGCTTCTGTCCACCCCACCCCACTTCACGTGCTCTAACCAGACAGACCCTTGAAAACAGTGGCTTGGGAATGTAGATGTTCAACAACAGCACCAGGATAGCAAGCCAACATCCTAGAAAAATCTCCTGAAAGAAGGAAGCACCGTCAGTGCTGAGGGCAAGCGTTCAGCTGGACCCTGGGCAGGCAGCACACAAGGTACAAGCTCAGGACAGCACAGACCACAGAGCTCCTCCTGAACCACCTTTCCAGCCCTCACAGAGCCCAGACTCACAAATGAAAACAAACTTTTCTGGGATCTCAAGGGGCTCTGCAACAAACCCAGGATCTTTCACACTCACCTCCATAGTGCTATTCCCTCTGTTTTCTAGTGCACCTATTCACGTAGGGTCCCACTTCCCACACCAGGGGAATGGCAAAAAGCCACAGTTCAGCTGTAAGCATGGCACAGCACCATCAGCATGTGAGATACAGGGATAGACTTCGACACCCTCCACCCATAAAATGAAATCAAAAGCATGGTTGTGGAGGTAGATACTGTTCAATGTGTAAACATCCCAGAGTTGCTGACTTTATTAACAAACAAGGGAAAGGTTCTTATCTAAGTTTTTTAAAAAGTGGGAAGACAGAAAAACAAAAGAAACCACAATGAAGCTAAGGAAAGTCTCCAGAGAGGTCTGTAGATCACAAAGAAAACCAGCAATACTACCTTTTGAAAGAACAGGCTAAAAGAAATGTAACAACTAAGTTTTCCAACAAGACTACTGCCCTCAGATTTTGGCAGTATCCGTTACAGAATAAAAAGCTCTTGTACCTTCATTGGAGTGGCTCTAGTTCAGGATTTTTGTGTTATCTACTGACTGTATTTAAACTAATACATGCATTTCTGATCTGTGCAAATTTTAGGGGCTAAGTCATAACAGTAGCATGAAAGCTACAGAATGAGTCACGTACTTGCACAGTTGGCTGCCTCCCAGGTTTCATTAAAGAACTCTGAAAGGGTCACAACTATCTGCAGCCTGTCTGAGGTCAAGATGCTTTTGGCACAATTGTGGCTCTCAGAGGAATTCTAGAAGAAAAAGGAAACAACAACATACACACACACAAAAATCAAGTGTTAAAAACAAAGAGAAAATATTTAAATGTATTTTAGGCAAGCACAGCTAAACAATCACAATGCATCACACCGTTTTTTCTAGAATAGGCTGAGCAGAATTTACAGAACAATAAAAATCTCTTGATCCTCCGGTTCATACTCTGAGCAACAGTTTACTGTACATGGTCTTTGAAGACCTTCTAGGGCTGCATGCAAGTCAGTCAAAAATACATGACTGCAAAAAAAAAAAAAAGTGCCAGCAGAGAGACAAGGCCTTCTCTACCAGGTAGCTCATACTTATCCTGGCCCCAGAAGCCAGCTCCAGACATGTGCAGCCAGAGAGCAGGACAGGGTCATTCACATTAGGCTGAAGGAAAATTTGAGGGAGTTGAACCAATAAACTGGCCTCAAAACAAAAGAAACCCAAACAACAGAAAACAACATCCAAAACCACTGTAACAACATACTGTATCAGCAGCAAACTTCCGTGCGATGCAGCAACACCAGGAACGCAGTCCTCTGCAAAGCAGCGCCCGCAGCCACTTCCCCGAGCCTGTGATGAGGCCGGGCTCTCGTCCTCCCCATACATAGGTACCAAGCTCACCTGTCTTAGCGAGCCACCCAATGCACCCCGCCCTCAAAGCAGGCACTGGCACAACTCTTACAACTTATTCCTAGACCAAGTTAATAAAAAAAAAAAAATGCAGAGCAACTATAAAAGCAGTTACAGAATAAACAGGCAATACCCCTATCAGAATTCAGAACAGTTTTTCTCCTTCAAAGCTTTATTTTTTCGCTCAAACCAGATATGAAACCATGACCTCCAGTCAGCTGACTCCTGTGCTCTAGGTCCTGGTTTCTGTCTGCTAAATTGACTTAAGCACTCCTCAAAATTGCCAAAGTTGCCAAATGCCTCTTTGATAAGGGACACAGGAGATACGAGAACATAATCTCTTTAACGAGAAACATGTTCCTTACAGAGCTTTATGAGAGATTGAGTTTCTGCTTCTCTGTTAAAACAAGTTTACTTTTTAAATAAGAAGTGGAGACTCAACTGCAGAAGTTGAATATTGCCACATCTGGTAACTCCTACGTTCACCCGCTTTCATTTCTACTAAATTACAAACAGATATGCAAGAAAGTTGTTTATGCGGGAACCTCTCCGGTTGCTTCATGAAGGCCTTTAACTGTGAAACTTCCTCACCAGCTGGGCTCACGAGTAGGAAAAAGCATTTAAAATCCAAAACTGAATCAAGTAGACCTATATCATTCCTTTGCTTGCCTAACTTAGTAAGCCTAATGAGGAGGATTTTACATTTCAGAGATATTCAAAACTTAATTTGGCTGCTTCTTTCACATTGCACTGTAACTATTGCAGGACAGCAAAGATAAAAACATCAGGCATCTGATTACTTGCAATCATGGATTGAGGTCGCAAGAAGTCATCTTCTTTATTTACCTGGTTAGTTGATACACACACAGAAGGAAAGCCAAACACTCTCTAATACAGATGTGTCTTCCAGATGACACACTGGACCCGCCCTCACAGGCTGCCAGTACTCAAGAACAGCAGCTGCAATGAGTTCATACACATTCTAAGTACTGGGATATGTTTGGCAACCTAATCCTAGCCAAAACATCATGCTGAAAGTGCCCAAGAAAATTACATGCTCAATTCCTCACTTTCATATTATTACTTAGTCACTGGTATGAAACAGTTTCCATAACAAGAAACAAACAAACAGACTACAGGTTTGAAAATTAAACAAAATTAAACCAAATTAAATTTGGTTAATTAAAACAAATTAAACCACTGTCTAGATGTTCATCCTGGAAAGGACAATTATCAAATGAACATCCATGCACTTTTCCAATACAAGCACTGGGGTGGTGAGGCGACACAGGTAGACAACGCATCAAAACCAGAAAGTCATACTATTTCACAGAACAGATAAATAAGTGGTGAAATGGTTTGCAGCACAACATTGCTGCACCAGAAGTTTATCTGGGTTTAAAAAGCACTAGACTTTTCTTGTCAGTATCGATTCTAAATACAGATTCAGAAATCCCAAGACTGGAAGCACAATGCAGGGGATGCACTGCTATAAACTTGCTCTCAGCCTGTACTCTTACCAGGGCTGCCACTTCTAGCCATCATCAGAGAATGGACAAAAGTCCTATGGTCTGATCCACTACTGTCATCCTCATATCACCCCAGGGACTAACTTTCACAAATGGATAAACTGGATGAGAACACACAATACTAGTAATGAACCACCTCCAACACTAAGAAACAACAAAAAAGAATATGATCAAGAGTCTGGAGGATGTAAACAGAAGACCCTGTTTCAGTCAAGGTTTCAGTCAAGGTTTCCCACTGGTGGGGTCGACAGAGCAGCACTCAGGACTGCTAGCTTGCTGCCACACACTCCTACCAGATTTGGAGCCAAGAACACTGTGATAGGGCTCCCCACAGATAACATGCATCACTCGCCACAGCTTCAGAGACCATCGATTTTCCAAGAAGTGCTGGACAACTAAGCCTTGTCAGTGTTCCTCATTAGTGCTATACAACAACGACCTTGCAAGCCAGAATGCTGCTTTAGGTATTGCTCCATCAGCAAGAACAACTCAAGTTTTTCCACTTGCAAAGAGGAGCAAAGATTTTTTTTTTTCTCCAAGTAGAGCTACTTGCCCCTAACCATGCCAGGGGCTGGCTGCACTGACCATGCCACACCACCAGGCAGCAAAAGGCAGCCATCACCAGCAGCAGTGCTTCCCAAACATTCCCAGCCTCCATTAAACCACCTTACACGTCCAGTGGGGCTTTGAGCATAGGAACTGACCTTCACAGGGTGGAGACTCGCTTACCCAAAACACAGGTGGCTCGCTCACCGCAGTTGTGTCAGAGGTCACACCACCAGGAGCCCACCCCCCCCGCCGCCCCCAGGCCTGCCCTACCCGACACTGCCTCTCTTCGCTCTCCGCACGGAGCCGGGCGAGACACTTGCTGTCGGGCCGCAGGGCAGGGTGAAGCAGCAGGTGTCTCGGGGCGAGACTCAACTGCCTTCCCCAGCGCCCGGCGCCCGCTGGCGCTGGGCCCGACCATGCTCTGGTACAGAACTCACACGACTGGAAGCCTTAAGGAAACAGCCCGGGCCCCCCAACCCGGCACCGGTGTGGGGAGGGCCGCAGGCCGGGCCCCCGTCCCGGGCAGCCTCG
>NW_010560223.1:3385-5646 GCF_000687285.1 Phaethon lepturus | reverse complement strand
CTGTGAAGTCCATCCTTCTCCCGCAGTCAGGATCATTACAAATCCATGTTAGGTGGGTTTTGTACAGTGTTGAGTTCAGGGCCAGGCAAATGTCCTCCTCTATCGCATATGTGGCCTCCGCTCATCCAGCTTTGTGTCAACACAGCACATCTGTGATTACCCAGTATCAGTACTTCGGCAGGAACAAGTTGTTTAAGCAACACAAGTAAATGAGAAGAAAATATGCTGGTCAAAGCACAAGCTCTATTTATCTTAACAAGACTGCATATTCCCTTAAAGAACACAAAAACGAATTCTGAAATTTAAGAAAAATTCCTGAGTAAAACAGAGTAAAACAAATTATTCCATGAAACTGGGAACAGCAGATGCTTTCTTCTCAACAAATGTGTGCCTTCTAATTGGTCCTTTTTTACCAACTTATGACAAAGCTGCAGCAGAAGCTCCCACCTTGTTAGATATCAAAGTACCTATATGCTGAAGATACCATGAGAGACATTTGGATAAGCTTCAGCCAGAGCTCATGTCTTATTAGACATCAAAAAATCCACTTAGGTGAGAAGCTAAGTCATGTTCTCTGGTGCCTAATAAAGTACAAACTCCAAAAGCTTTCCTTTCAGCTACTAACAGTTATAACAACAACTAACAGCAGCGACACAACTGGAGAGTAAAGAAATTTCACCATTAAGTCTGCAAGTGAGCTACATTTTGCAGCTATTGGGACAGTAGCGCAGAACAACTTTTGTTCTGAAATCCTTTCCTCATGGCTCCCTACTGTTAACATTACCTTTCTCTCTTTCATCTCCAAAGATTTTGTTGAACAATCCCAGTTGATCCTATGCTATATTTCCTTCTCAAATTCTCATCCACTTCTAAAATCTCTCATTATGCATTGCTATTTTGAGGGGTTGACGTAAACCTAAAAAAAAATTTCTTTATCCTGCCCTGGATATTCACAAACACTCTGGATCATTGGTGGTCAGAGAAGATGTTATCTTGGAAGATTTAAGCTATTACCACCTCCCTGCTATCATATCTTTGGAAAGGTTATTATTTTGTGAAATAGGAGCAAGAATAATCTGGTTTACTCACCACTCTTCTAATCAGTAGGTGCTTTCATGGCTTGTTAGCAGAGCACTTACTGCCACTCTTGAATCTGTCAACCTGCCACAGTGGTTTCTTTCCTAACACTTTTCCATAAACCACCATACGAGAGTTTTTAATCAGATTGGACAACTGTCTGGAGGGTTATGTGATTAATTTCTCTGTTTTATGCAAGTCAATGGACACAACTGTTTCACAGTGTTTGTGACAGCCTCGCATTCAGACAGGATGATGAACAAACAGCTTTTCTGATGAAAAAAAGGCAGCTGCATTTGCTTCCCTCCCATTATATTGCCAGTCAAACATCTGAAAATAAATGAGACATCAAAGGAATTTCACCAGCCAGCACTGATGGTTTATAATATCAGTATAGCTCTAGTCTTGATCAGAGTCTAAAGGTCAGGTTCATCTTGATACCAGCAGACGCAGTGCTATTGAGTTTCACTGGGTATCACTTACACCATGGAGGGATTTAGTGCAGTCCAGTGTACACTTATATAAGTTTTGAACCAACTATCTTTTGTGTATGTGTGAGTATAAGCACAGAGTAGTCACACTGACTGTAGTTGTATCCAGCCCTGATAAAAATGTCGTAACATTTAGTTTCTCCTTGTTGAAGATGATTTACTGAGTCGGGTTTGCTTCTAGTTAAACCTGGTCCTGAAAGGAAGTCCTGACCTGACTGAAGTCAACAAAAGGTTTGCTTTTGAACTGTCCACAGGGACAGGATTTTAACATTATATGTTAGGCCACTGAGATATTACCTCCAGCGCTGCCTAAAGCTGCTGTTGCTCTTCTGAAAATATGGCTTTTGCACCAATGTCATTAAAGATTTGTTTCTTCACAGTAATCCTATTTCATAATCCCTTCCATGCCTATTTGATTTATATTGTCTTCAATCTCCGATGGTCTTTGGCAAAGATATTTGCTTTTTGTTCCATGCCTGCTCAGAGTTGGGTGCTAGATGATAGGTCCACAAAGCTAGCACACCTTGGTTAACACATGGAAAATATTTATACACTTTGAGCAACAGTTATCAGTATTTTTGGAAAGTTGGCTTAGTCACCCTTGTTCCTATCGGTTCTCACAAGCCTCGTCTCCACTTAAAGTCACAGCATCCTTCTTTTTTACTGTGCATACTCAGTGAGGAAGGGGCTTCT
>NW_010560223.1:1751-3007 GCF_000687285.1 Phaethon lepturus | reverse complement strand
TTCCTGCCCATTGCCGTATGTCTTGTTGGAATTTTTCTCTATCCTTTACAGGGCGGCTTTCAGGTCTGAGGAGTTTATTTTCCTCTGTCTTGAGCATGCATACCCTGAGTGATTGCATTAGAGCTATTTGCTTCATCATGAGCCAAACCTTAAAGTACAATATGATGATAAGCAATAAACAGAAACATGTTGGTGACAACAAGATCAGAACGGGATGTAGCATGAGATTAAGAATGCCTGTTGCTGTGGGTGACCATCCGAGGAGGGCTTCCCACCGTCTATGTTCACCTTTCTTCATTCGGTCTAAAACACGATGTGTCTCTTCTGCCTCATGGTGAACGGTGATTAGAGTCCTTTGTCCATTGTCTCAGGCACGTTCCAGCAACCGGCATAGATCCTTATGTTGTAAAAGTTTTTTACCAATGTGAGGTTCATCCCAATGGGAGTAGGCAATATATTTTTAACTAAAGTATAATTGAATTGCAACAGCTGATAAGACGTAGTAGGAGCTGAATAGTTGAAATCACATCCTATAATGTTAATAAAGTTACTAACACAAGTATTAGAATGATTACTTATTCCAACGGTGATATTATCTACAACTAGAAAATTACAGAGAGTTCTTATACATTCACATCCCTTCCCAACATATATAAGTACAGTTCCAGGGATCTCCTCCGGATGTATCTCAAAGTGACAAACATTTTGCTCAGTGTCAAGGCAAATGTCCTGAGCTTTTTCCAGTACCGCACATGCATCAATTTCAACAGTCTGCCATGTGTTATCATTTCGTTGGGCCCATACTCTACTCTCTAATGGATAGAGTACAGTCCCATTGTGATTTAATCCTAACACAATGATTGAGTAGATGGTTTTTACTGATGCATTCTGTATGGTTAAAACAAAAGCTGTGGCTTTACTACTGATAGGATCATAAGTGAAATTAACTAGGTACCACAACAACTGGAATTTTCTTTCAGATTTAGTTGCATTTTCCCAGATTATTTTCCGAATTTCAGTGGGAAAGGTGCCATCGTCTCCTTCTCTTACAGTTGCTGCTATTGTAGATTGCACCCACAGTTGAGCTTGGATGCAGCTCGGATCCTTCCATAAGCACTCGAATTTATCTTCACAATCGTTTATTTCTATACAATCAAAACACTCCCTATCATACAGAGCCACCCCGCCACCTCTCCTTCCATGCCTATCCCTTCTGAAGAGCTTGTAGCCATCCATTGCAGCACTCCAGTCATGAG
>NW_010560223.1:0-1679 GCF_000687285.1 Phaethon lepturus | reverse complement strand
CCATGCTGCGTGCATTGGTGTAGATGCACTTGAGCTGGGCTATCGATTTCACCCTCAACATCGGCATGCCACCCCTAGGCTCATCTCTAGTGAGTCTGGTTTTATCCCCTTCCCCCTTTGAATCTAAAGCCCTTTCGATGAGGCCTGTCAACTCGTAAGCTAGAATCCTTTTCCCCCTTAGAGAAAGTTGTACTCCATCTGCTGCCAGCAGTCCCGGTGCCATGTAAACCACCCCATGGTCAAAAACCCCAAAATTCTGCCATATCATGATATATATTATTCAACTGTATATTTCTTTATCAGTATTATTATTATTACTGATATCATTGTTTCTTCTTCTTTTGCTGTCCTCTTAAACTGTTTTTATCTCAACCCATGAGGTTTTTTTCCAATTCTCTCCCCCATCCCACCTGGGGAGGAAGTGAGCAAGTGGCTGTGTGGTACTTAATTGCTAGCTGGGGCTAAACCACGACAATAACACAGCCAATAGGGCATGGGCCTTACCAAACAGGTTCCACAGTACTGAAGCCGGGCAGACCGAGATCATTGCCAGGTTCAGCCAATAGCCTGAATCATAGCAAGGCAAGCTCATGGTGATGAGGCAGATCTGCAGTCAACCCAGGAATTTAGTCCACAAGTTGGATTAGCACAGTTCATGGGCAGTCATAGCTATGACTGAGCTGTGGGTGGAGGCCCCAAATGAAGATGGTCAGGGCAAATAAGGCCTATTAGTGCCCCTAGGGTGCTGACAGCAGCCTCCCTTCCCAGCAAGGTACATCCTCACACTTTACAGAGATTTGGGTTCAGAAAGCACTTGCTGTAGAGTGATTTAATTGCTGTGTGTTGTCAGTAGCCTTTCATGGGACATAGACCAAGAGCTCAGACAGGGAAATGGAAAGGGCATAAGAGATTTGGGGCTGAGTGGTGCTGGGGGCAGCTACCCCTGACAAGCCCTGGAGGCCAGCCAGGCTGAACGAGGATTCACTTAGGAGCCTGGTCAAGCATCAGAACCGTGGGGAAAATCAGAACCCAGGGCAAGGCTGGTCCCTCAGGAAAGCTTGTAGGGGCAAGGCCCTGCATGGCCAGGGACCAGGCTTCCATGGTGCTCAACTCAGGGCTCAAGGCGGCCTCCTGTTAGGAAGGGGCACAGGCCAGCTGCTCTCAAAGGGCTAGGGAGCCAGAAGGGATAATAGGGCTGGCAGGGGACCTCATCAGCCAGGGCCCAGTCCCCTAGTACCTAAGCAAAGCAAGCAGGCCAGACCCAGAGATTGTGGCCAGGTTCAACCAGAGCCCAGACCATCATGCAAGTTTGGGGTGACGAGACAAATCCAAGGTCAAGCCAGGAAGTCAAGTGATAGATCAGCGTCCTGGTTTCAGCTGGGATAGAGTTAATTTTCTTCATAGAAGCTAGTGTTGTTGTCCCAAAAATGGGTTCTTCCACCCGGTGTGCAGAAAGCCAAAAAGCAGAATTGAGATATTTGCTTTTATTCGAAATCTGCGCAGAGTTGGGTGCTAGGTGCTGGGTCCACAAAGCTAGCACACCTCAGTTAACACACGGAAAATATTTATACACTTCGAGCAACAGTTATCAGTATTTTTTTAAAAGTTGGCTCCGTTACCCTTGTTCCCATCGGTTCTCACAAGCCTTGTCTCCACTTAAGTCACAGCATCCTTCTTTT
>NW_010560222.1:9715-9967 GCF_000687285.1 Phaethon lepturus | reverse complement strand
GGCTGTGAAGCTCTGCAGGAGCGAGCGCTTGCTTTGCACGCCAAGCACTAGGCAGACGGAGATACTCCCCGCTGAAGAGCTCTGCAGGCTTCGGAGGAGCTGCCTTTGGGACCCTCTTATCTCTCACACAGTCGCAGGAGGCAGCTTTATCGTGCACTGCTACAAAACGGGGGTCTGGAGGCTTGCCTTCGTCCCCCTGTCCTATGCTGCTGTCGCCCAATTGCCAGGCTTCCAGGTTCTTGTTTGCCTAGG
>NW_010560222.1:8681-9535 GCF_000687285.1 Phaethon lepturus | reverse complement strand
CGGGGCTGTGGAGCCATCCCCCCCAACGCCTCCCCGGGCTCGCTCTCGCCGCACTCGGCGTTTCACACGTGTAACCCTTGGAGCCGAGGCTTCCCCACGCAGGCATGCATGCTGCCACCAGGCCACCGCAGCTTTATTGATGACAGATTTCTAGTAACTGTAGAGTTATTTCCAAGGGATGGATCCCATCACCAGCCATTGTAGCCCGTCAGCCTGCCCCAGGGGTGAGCAGGGAACTGGGGACAAGCCAGGGAGCTGCACGCGGACCGGGGTGCGACACCCCACGGGCGTGGGCACGGGGGCAGCGCATCTCATTCTGCACCCTCAGTTGGCATCCCCCCTCGCTGGGGCGAGGCTGCCAGCCCTCCAGGAGCAGCTTGCAGCCAGGGCTCAGTCTATTTAAAGCCTCCGCTCTTGCTGCATACTCCAGGCAGCATGTGCCAATCGCCTCGGCTTGGCAGCATTATTTTTGGCCGCAGCTCCCTCCCACAGCGTAGGAAATACAATAAAAGTAAAACAAACAGAAAACAAACAAACAAAAAAAAAAAAAAGAAAAAACAAGATGCCAAGCGAGCGCCCCCGGCGGGGGATGGAGAGGAGCCCATGGGTGACATGCATCTGCCTTGCCATGCTGTTGCTGGGGCGAGGCTGCCAGCCCTCCAGGAGCAGCTTGCAGCCAGGGCTCAGTCTATTTAAAGCCTCCGCTCTTGCTGCATACTCCAGGCAGCATGTGCCAATCCCCTCGGCTTGGCAGCATTATTTTTGGCCGCAGCTCCCTCCCACAGCGTAGGAAATACAATAAAAGTAAAACAAACAGAAAACAAACAAACAAAAAAAAAAAAAAGAAAAAACAA
>NW_010560222.1:0-8379 GCF_000687285.1 Phaethon lepturus | reverse complement strand
CTGGCCTGGAGTGCCATTTAAGTTGGACAGAGCTCTCTGTGCAGACATGATGGACTTAGGGGTGAGGCTGGGTCCTGCTGGTGTGACTTGGCTTTAGTCTTCACCCTTCCTTCAGGGTGAGGCGTTAGGACACACCGCAGCTTTGCTGGTGCAGGTGGAGCCTGAATTCTGATGCTGTCTGATTGCACTACCACACCTCGGCCTTAAAAATGGAATAGTGATGAACACATTTAAACAAATCCTATTCCTGAATTGAGGCCATCAGAGTTGTAGGCACAATGCATACCAGAAACAAAGAAGCCCGTGCTTTCCCAGAAAACTTTATCTGTCAAAACTTCGCAGAAAACATGACAGGATGTGGTTTAGGGAGGGAAAGTAAATCCATTAAGGAAAAAAGAAACCCATTTCACTGGTGCAGAAGAAAACACCACATAACTTTGTGATGGGAAAGGACTGCTTGATTATGTTTTTTCCTCTAATCTACGAACCTACATTTCAACCTCTGTAGAGAGAGCATGAAAATATCCATTTATGCAAAATACAACCTTTACTGAAAAATGGGTAGTATTTCTGCTTACAGGCTTTAAGTTAATTTTGCCACCTTCTTCGGAGAGGTTCATGTACTACTTCACACACTGTAAAGTCTGATAGACCTTTCTCCATGCCCTTTACACACCTTCCTGCTGCTTCAGCTCCACCTACTTGCAACATATTTTCCTTTCTTTGGCTTTAAGAAAGGAATTTTTCACTTTATTTTCACTTTCTTAAGAAGCAGAAGGAAGAGAAGGAGGGCTAATGATAGAGATGATGGGGGTGGGACCTGGGAGGATAAAGAAAGAGATAGAACACACTTTGCTTTGGTTTTGCATTAGCAATCAGTACCACTCTTGTGTCAAAGCTTGCCTTTGCTCATCCTGGTCAGACAGAGCTGCTCCTGGCCTAGACTGACCTGCTGCTGGCAGTCACATCTTCCTCGGACTTTCTCGACTTCCTCTACTCAAGAGCTCACTGCTGTCCTGCTCCGTCGCTTGCTTGTGCTAATGCATATTGTACTGCAAAATATATTACTTCATTAATCAGTTCAGCTGGTTAACAGAAAGATTAATAGTCTTACCTTATTAACTTGTGTGCATGTGTCTCCATATTCAGAGTATTCCAAGAAATACAGGATTTGATTAAGCTACAGAGAAGTCTCATCAGAACCTTCTTTTCCATATGTTCAAAGTGTTCTGAAAATGTCGCCTTTGGAACTCAAATTTCCTGTGTCTAGTAAAAACTACTAACATGCCAGGAAGTCTTCCTCTGAACACAAACTCCAGCCTTTCAGAAAATTCACTGTATGTTTAAAGTATGAAGCAGGACTTACATTTTAGCTTAAATACTTCCAAACAAAATTTTTCACTCTGAACTCTACATGTCCTTGAGACCCATGATTGCTTGTCCAGCTGCTGCTACAGGCAGGATATGGGTTTCCTTTTAAAACGGGCTCTGAGAGGCTCACTATATGGAGTGGCTGCTGCCGCCGAAGTCCAAAACCCTCATGTCAGGTTTTGGTAGCACCTCAGTGCCGTAGTGCAGTTCCCTGGGCCTGTACTGTTCCATTCTTCTTCCTTCTCATGGCTTACTTCTATGCAGCAGCAATTACCTGTGGTCACTTGTGGTTTATACACATGTAACTCCCTTGTTATGCAGCTCATTCTATTTTTACATGCTTGTCTCACCCTGGACATGCTGCTGAGGTTAACCAGGCTCTTGGCAACACCAGGTTCGTCAAAGGGTTTGGTTACCCCCTGATGTGATCATGGTTTGCAGTTTAGTTTTGGCAGGTGCATGGAAAATCAACACTGACAGTAAGGCACGTTCAAAGATGGAGATGAGAAAGCCTGCTGTGATTTCAGGGTGTGCCATTACAAAACGAAGTGAAGAACTGCAATTGCAGCAAAATATGGCAAAAACACACCTTGCTGTGCACCTGTACAGCTGTGACTATGGTAAGCTTGAAGGGTCCCTATGACTGCCTCAGATATCTAGTTTTGACCTAAAGATTTTTTTTTTCTTTTTAAGAAAACTTTGACTATTGGTTTAGCCGCTATGGCTTCTGGTTTCTTCAAATGGCGCTCCCCGTAACATTCACACCAGTACAGCAGCGTAGAGTGATACTCCTAAAACACTGTCTCCAAGTCTACACTGTAGATCCCCAGTGTGTGTATGTAGTAAAAATCTCCACCCAAGGCTGTGGCATTTGGCTTCCTTGAGGTTCTCTATCCACAACCTCACATCCTGAGAGAGAGGAGGGAATAAATTTGACAGTCTCTGCAAAACTTTACCTTCGTCTCTTGTCAATGGCTGTTTAAATTCTACCCCTCCCCTACTCAGGATGCTAGTATTTGCCTTTAGCATTTAAAGTTTAAAATATCAACATTCAGTAGGCTTATTGGCCAGAACAAACTTCCTGTAGCTCAGCAGCCCTCTCTCTACCATGGTATGCTCTTCTCTCAGCGGCTCATGCAGTGACAGGTGGAGTTTTTTGCACCTGAGAAAGTTACTTGTCTTCTTACCAGTAATCTCTCCTTACTAACACACTGGAATGACTCCCCAGTCTATTTTCCTTGACTTCTCTGTCCAGTGAGTTAAGAAACCAATCACAAAATTCCTCCCATTATGCATCCATAAGCTGGGAACCTGGTTGCTAGCAGACAACGTATGGGTGAAAATGCAGGGATAAAGAAAGAGGCCTGTGGTCTTGCCATGTCATAGAATATAAAGAAGGAGCAATTGTTTTGTTTCTTTACATAGAGGACAAATTCTATGCTCTTCATTTTTCCTGGAGGAACTTTCCTCCTCTTAGACTGGGTCAATAAGCAAAGCAGAATCAACAGAGTACAATAAAAGGGCTCATAGATGCATGAAGTACACATCAACTTGGGACAGAAGTTGGATGAACATTTAAGCCAGTGAAGTGAGGAAGAGCAATGACTACAAAGAAAAGCAAGCTATTGAACAGGTGGAAGGTAAAGTGACCTCTCTTTAGAAAAGCTGGGATACAGCTCTTTGACCAGGACTGGAAGAGCACGCAGCAAGGCAGAAGAGAGAACGGAGCTAACTGGCTGGTCACCACCATGGTTTCCAAGGCAAGGGTTCCCACTCCTGAAGCATAGCCACTTCCAATATTTTACTGGTGGCTTCTCCTGCATGCTGTCTTCTCAAGCAGCCAGTGCACTCTCCAGAAAGTACAAGATTTTCAATTATTCCAGGACTGGAAAGTAGGTACTGTCCCCATTCACTCTGTTCCCATCCGGTACACTGGTGTGTGGTCAGAGGAAAATGGCACCTATCAGGAAAGCTCAACCACCAGTGTGGTGGTACCACCAGCAATAACTGGCACAGCAAACCTGCACCTTTAAAAATTGTTACAAGCAGCTGGCGTGCCTGTAACGGTTCTAAAAATGCATTAATAATACACTATTCATAGTATTTTACAAATTGTTTCATAAATTGATTAGACAATCTTCACAAGTATTCCCAGGCCTGTGAACCTTCAGGAGATAAGAAATCGGGAAGACTCTAACACACTCAGTTTCCCTGATGGCCAAAAAAGCAATGGAAGACATATCCATGGGTGCTGGAGGACTGTTCCACATCCCTTTTTATTTCCATAGCATGTCATTTTCTCTTGCACATTACAAGCAATGCAAGGGTGAGTGCAGACAGTGCTTTCCTTAGGTACTGTCCCTGTTTACTGGGCCCTGCCCCACTGATGACAAGCACTCTTTCTAGCCACCTGTCTCAGGTCTGCTGTGCCTTGGAAAACTGGTGGAGAGCCTTGGACGTCCCTCTCCTTGGACACACTCTGCCGGATACTGCAGAAGGCAGGAGCAGAAATGACACTGGCCACACTTTTGTCCAGAAGTGATCTGGTAAGGAGGACTGTCTCTTCTTTAGCCTGCTGAGCTCACACTTTACCACTCTCCTCCAGCTGACAGCCTTCTGCTCGTTGCAGCGACACCAGCATGAAAAGGGCAAGAGGCGTTTCTTAAAATGACACGCACGTCTTGCCAACATCCATACTCTTGGGAGGCAGTTAAGATCCCTGCTGTTCAAACCAGTAAATGTCATCTCTGGGACAGCATCGTGCTGGTCATCTTTCTGCTCTGTGGGTGACAAGCCTGTGTTTGTCTTTCAGGCTGAGCGCACTAGGTTTTCTCTGTGATCGATGAAGTGCAGTATCCACAGTGTGAACGCTGGCTGCAGAGCAGTTTGTGAAGTCCATTCTCTCATATTACTTTAAGCATATTATCAACAAGAACGAGAGCGCCAGTCATGTCAAAAATCTTTGCTACCGTTAAGATTTTCAGCTGTCTTGCTGAAACTGTAATGACACAGACCTGTAGATGTCTGGACGAAAAAGCCACCAGGTGGCAAAATCATCCATTCTGGACAAAAAACGTCTGCCCGCATGGGCGGATCCTGGCGATGGGGGGCAGGAAAAGTTTGTGATCAAGCCTCATGCGTATTTCTTTTTCATGCAGAAATGCTGACCGTCCCAAGGCTACATGCTGAGAGGATAGCTTTCTTTTGCACAAGCTGTCAGGCTGGTGTGCCTACAGAAAGCCCACAGTGAGTGACTGCGGCATGCAGTAGGTGTCTGCCAGGCTGTCACATCAGCACCCATCAGCAGCAATAAGCTCTCCTTTTTTTTTTTTTTCCCTGGAAATCCCAGTGTAGAAGTGAGATGTTCACATGAAAATAACCTTTGCTACCTTCCCGACCCTCTCCTGCACGCTGCTACAAGAACACTGAAGCCACATTCATGAGCGGCTGATCAAGGTCCAGGCTGATGTAACCAGAAAGGAGAGAAATGAAAGTGAGAAGCTGGCTTAGCAGGCTAAAAAGCACTTTCTCACAGGACTTTGGGAGGGTGGGAGAAGTTCTTCCCCTGACCATTTAGAAGCATGCTCTCAAGCTGATAGAGTGCTAAAAGCCTTGGAAGACATGCTCAGAAATCCTAGCGCCAAAGCTATCCTAGGACCAAATCCCATCACCGATGTAACCGCAACACAGGTAGAGTCTGTTATAGGAATGTGGGCCACGTGCAGGTGCACGTTCATACATGGGTTTGGTCAGCTCAGGTGAGCATGCTTACATCCAGAGCAAGAAATATTCTGCCAAGTCAATTTGGATGCTGTAGGACCCACCTCAGAGACAGTGGGGTATGCAGAGTTCAATGGAAAGAGACCCCCTAACTGGAGCAGGAAGGAGACTTGGATCTGGTAGATTGGTTTGCAAAAAATAGGAAACCAAAATAATTGTCCTCTAAGGGCCTGCCCTGGCTCTATTTCACAATGTTCTGCAATTTCTAAACTCAAAAAAACCCACAAAAAAACCTGCTACAAAAATACAGCTGCTACAAAGTCAGTTAATGTGCTGCTGGTCTGTTCACATAGCTTGGCTGAAAATGCTGCAAGGCAAAAGTAACAACAAAGATGTGCACCCCTTCCCTTCCTGTTCACCTTAACGAGGTGTGAGCTCAAAAGGCTCTGTATGCCATTTAGCTGCTACCATTAAGCCTCAGCTTTTTTTTTTCCTATTAAAAACAATGACGTACAGTTCCTCAGTAATGCTGTGTATCGAGAAAGGCAAGAGTCTGGGGGGAAAAAATTATACTTTGCCGTACTATTCAGGACAGCTGAAGAACTGAAGGCAGCCTGTTGTACGGAATGTATAGGAAATTTTCTAGCTTTTTAGTTTTCACTCTGTAACCTCCTAATCTTCTTTTAATTTGTTCTGGTGATAATGTGGTTGTGAGGTGCCGTGGTGATAGTGCTTCCAACATATTTTAATAGAAGAACAGAATTAAACAAATAAAAGTACATAGTATGAGACCATTAACTAGGCAGAAATAGATGCTATGCATCAGGATTCTGCAGCTGCTTTCCTGGACAAGGAAAGGGAGACCTGCTGCTGACTAAAACTGCATATACCGTATTTCCTCTCCTGTGTTGTTTTCCTGACCGAAATTAAAAATCTGGTCTGCTGTAATTGGTAACAACCATGGTACTGCTTGACGAGGCCTCAGGATTTTAGAAATATTTTTAGGAAATCTCCTTGAGTTCTCCCTTACCTCATATGCCAGAACAGGGCTGGGAATGAACGGCGCTGGTCCCCGCCGCGGCAAGTGGGAACTCCAGGCTTTGCTTGGCAGTACAGGGAATTATTAACACCGGACCCTGTAAGCCTGCTGCCCAGTGCTCCCCATCCAGTGCATTTTACCCCAGACCGCAGAGTACTTGCCTGGGGGAAGCAGCAGAAGAAACCATTTCGCTGGTGCCAAGCTCAGAGTTATAATTCCGCCGAGTTGCTAGGAAACTATGCAGGAGGCTTGGTGGGGCCGGCTGCCCTATAAAGAGCAGCATGGCGAAAGTATGAACTCTCTGAAATAATGAGCAAGTGTGCTGCACGTGTGCAAATCGTGGATTTTCTGTAGCATGTTGCTCAGATGAACCTGAATGGGTTGTTGCAGCAATTGCAAGCGGCACCGTTTTAGCAGCCTTCCCTGGAAAAGTGTGAAGCTCCTACTTGAAAGCTGGTGGGGTGAGAGCAGTTTTTTACGTGTGCAAAATGACGTATTCAGCCAAAGCTACCTGTTTTTCTCAGTTGTCTTGTTACGCATGAGGACCTCTGTACCCCTCATGCACACAGCTGAACTGCACGGAGACCCTGCCGACTGCATTGTCGCTTAATGTGATCCTCATTTACTCAGTTTATTCTGTGACTGCACTACTCATAGACTTTACTGTTGAACCATCCATACGCCAGATCACTCGTTTTATTTTCCTGTCCTGTTCATTAGTGAGGAAACCTGGAAAATACAGAGATTTTAATAAAGCAAATTAGTATCAGCAGCTTTGAAAATAAGTCTTGAAAAAATTTACCTTTCTTACAAATTCTGTTATAAAGATGACAAATAGTTCCTTGATTACTTGTTTTAGTGAAAATTCTGCAAGTGAGTCTATCTCCCTTCAGACTGTTACCTGTTCGTATCCAGATACGTAATTGAGTATGTAACAATTATCCATAGAGGAAAACTATTCGCAGTCTTTTCATGTTTCATCCATTATGAACACTAAAAAATATCAAGTATACAGATATATAACCTCAGAAGACCAAAAAAATACAGGATCAACAGAACTTAAGGACAGGCCGTTACATGATATGTGAGCCTTTGATTCTATTTGTGTAAAAGAAAGCCATCATCAAGACATGCTAGTGCTATACAATTGAGAAGTCAAAGGCATAATATGATACATAACACAATTTTTCAACTTAAAAATATGTTCAAGAAAGTTGGCTATGACAAACAATCTAGGCTTAAACTAAACTGAGTAAATATGGCAGCTTTGGGTAACGCAGTTTTTCTTTCTAAAAGGCTACAATATCCGCTGCTTTCCCTGATGCCATTATTTCTCTTATTTGATATAACATAAAAAGTTCCTGGCTGTTTGCTAAATCACTTGCAGAGTTTGGCTTAGTAACTATACAGGCTAAAGAAAGAATAAACAGACAAACAATACAAAAGAGAAAGCTGCAGAGAATAACGGGCCTGTCTACTAGAATTTGAATCTTTGTCAGCAATCACTGCAGCAGCACCAAAATTAAAACCTTAGGAGCAACAAAAAGCCTGGAAATCTATCACAAGGTGTTGCCCAAGTTCTTGTAATGAACTCTGCTAAATATTGACGACCAGGGCAAATCGTTAGCTGTCTCTAAGTCAAAGCTTCAATTCTGTAACAAAGAATAAATAAAAAAAAAAAAAAAAACCCCCCCCCCCCCCCCCCCCGATTCCCTCTGGCCTGGTGAAAGGTCTGCTCTCCACTCGACTGGCTGTCATAAAGTTTACAAAAACCTGTGCCACACATAGCACGAACAATCGTTTCCCCCGTTCACTGAACTGGCAAATTTGTAATTGAATTTTTCTAGGTTCAGCTTCTTTGTAATGGAATCGGAAAAATAAAGGCGGAAAAACTCCACAGTTATTGTTCTTAAGCCTGAAAGCTTATGTTTCTTGTTCTTTTCCTATTTCATGGCAATTTGTGCTTCATTTTAAGAGTAGAATGTATTTTTAGCAGCTTAGAATGTTTTTCTTGAATCAAACAAAAGAAAATTGACTTCCTGAGAGAGGCCCCCATGATCCCAGCAATGGCCTCCAAGCAATTACGACGGTTCTTTCGAGTTCGTACTGGGCGCACAGTTTTTAACAGGAAGGAACGTGTCTCTTACACGGGCGGTTAAAAGCCTCCACGCGCTTTCGCCTCACGCAGTTCTCTTTCACACCACCCCCGCCCCGAGCGCCTCAGGTCCGCAGGAAGGGTCCGCTGCGCC
>NW_010560221.1:0-257 GCF_000687285.1 Phaethon lepturus | reverse complement strand
GGGTGGGCCCCGGGGCAGCAGGGCGGGAGCAGGGGGCAGCGGGGAGGAACCGGGCCACACGAGGGAAGGACTGAGGGACATCAAGGAAGGAGCAGGAGACGCCAGAGGAGGACCAAGGGGCGCCAGAGAAAGACCAGAGTCGCCAGGGGAGAGAGCAAGGGACACCAGGGAAGGAGCAAGGTCACCAGGCAGGAGCCAGGGCACACCGGGGACCGAGCAGGGCACACTAGAGGAACACTCGAGGACAGCAAGGGCAG
>NW_010560220.1:875-1153 GCF_000687285.1 Phaethon lepturus | reverse complement strand
TTGGGCTTGACAAATGAGCAGCTTGCCGCGTTTCCGCGTCACGCTGCCAGACGAGCGTTTGTGCCGTCCCTCTAGTTCTAAATGACGTTGGAAAACAAGCTGTGGTCTTTTGAGTCACCATATATCAACCCCCGTGTTCACAGAAGAGGCGGAAACCAATTCCACGAGCTATCAGGCACTCCCACTCCGCCTTAACGCAGCCGCCCATTTCTTACGCTCTGGAGAGGCGAGGCACCCGACGCCTCTGGCTACGGCTGCACCGCCCCGTTTGGGCGGGA
>NW_010560220.1:0-831 GCF_000687285.1 Phaethon lepturus | reverse complement strand
CAATTATTTTCCAGTTACAATTCTGCCAAGTGTGGGAAGCTGAGCGCCCTGTTGGATGCTCCGATGCTCTGCACGGAGCGACCCAGCGGAGGAAGGAGCTGGGGCGGGCAACACAGGCGGAGGTGAGCGAGCCGAGGGAGAGGCGATGCAGCCCGGGGGACGGGCTGGTCCTGGCCACCGTGGCTTTGTCTACCTCGACACCGTCGTGGTCTCCTGTTCCCCTCCCTGCGAGCTGAAGGGCAGTGACAAATCCCATTAATCCTCCCAGAAAATGTAATGCCCTGCCCAACCCACCCTGAATATTTGGGCAGAGCTGCCTCTGACCTGTCATCACCCCCGCAGTGGGGTCTGGGTTCGGGTCCCTGGCTGAGGGGCAGTGGAGGTGATTGGTGTGGGGCAGAGCTGCTACAAGGACCCGGCCCTTCTCCTTGCGCTCCCAGGCACGTGAGGGCCGTGAAGCCGAGCGTTCCCAGAGTCCGAAACGCTCCGATCGATTTTTTGCTGCCGCACCCGCCCGCTTTGCAATGTGTGGTGGCCTCGGTAGCAAAACACACGGTGATTGTTTTCTTCTGATGAGCTAAGAGGTAGTGCTCAGCCTCCAGCTTTATAGAAAGACTAAATTCCCCTAAGAAACCCCATGCCAGGGCCTGGGCGAGTTTACCAGCTCTTGGGGTACTGAACGGCTCCGGCTGAGCTCTGCCTCTCCCTGTCTCTGTGGCCACCCCTTGCACAGGAACAAACACCCATTAAAACCCTCAAGCTTTGATTTCGAAACACAAGAAAGGCCCCTGTTAGACTAAAAACCAGTCATGGCCTTCGAGGCAGGTGCGT
>NW_010560219.1:0-3929 GCF_000687285.1 Phaethon lepturus | reverse complement strand
CAGCCGGCAGGGAAGAGCCCAGGAACGCGGCTTCCCAGGCTGCGCCTTAAACCAACCCTGTTCTCTTCGGGTTCGTAAATGCCTTGCCCAAAGCGGGGGTGTTATTCCAGATTTGCTCCCCTAAGAGCAGGGATTTTGTCTGAAACCAGACAGCAGCTTCGGGCAGGTCAGAGGCTCAAAACTCTCCGCAGTGGACGCCGGCAACCCAGGCTGTGTTACACCAGCCCTGCTACTCGCAGCTAGATTTCACACATCTGTTGTGACCTAAAACTTGATACTAATTTTCTGTACAAACATTTTGGGTTTGTTTTCACATGTACGTATTAGTTTCAGGGAATACTCTGGAGCCTATAACTCCATTTTCACCAGGTCGATATTGAAATGAATTTAACAAATCAAACGCGGTACCAACCCTTACAGGTTTGCTCCACTTATCAGGGCTGCCATCAATGCCCAAATATAAAGTGACAGGTTTGGGGTCCACATCTTTTACCCTTCCTCTCGCAAGTCACAATCCTTACTTCAGACAAGTCAGCTGTTGTTTCCGATGGTGCTCGTAAGAATTGCGGGATCGGACGCTTTGCTACCAAGATCAACAGCACCATTGCACTCATCTCTGTCTTTTAATTTTCCTGCTTTAATGATACTTCTTCCTCCCCTTTACAACTGATACAACGGTACTCTAAAAAGCATGATAGCGGGCTCAAGTTATATATCCTTAATACCAATTTTTAATTAGATTCCTTATCCCCAGCTGAAGTGGCTTTTCCTTCCCCCTTCATTCAGAATACTTAATCCTAACAGTCCTTGAGAATATTTGATGTTAAATGTACTATTATTTTACATTGAACTGCTTTCATCTAGTACTTTGAGCAAACTAATATGACTAGGAAACAGGAGTTGCAAGTGTTGAACATCTACTTCAGAGTGCAACCACCATAAATAATCATTTTATTTTAAGAAGTATCACAAGCTAAAAAGGAGGAGGACTTTATGCCAAATATTAAAGTCTAATAGTTAAAAGTGTCAGCGCAAAAAGTAAGAAAAACACGGGCTTTCTAAACTAGAGGTATTTTAATACTTCTAATATACTATTGGCTTCCATTAGAAAATGGTGAACTCCAAAAATGCTTCGTCTGTTTGCGTACTTTTCAACCCTGTCACCCTCAAAAAGGTCAAACTTACCCCAAAATATATGGTATATTTCAGCTTATACTATTTGGTAATTACAGGAAAGGCAGGTTTTTGATCAAAATTAAGTTAGCCATTGTCTATCAGAGCTGACTTCTGTGGCAGGGCAAACTAACAGACATAACGCACTTGTAAAAAATATGCCATACTGGATCAACGTACGTTTTATTCCTTTACTGTTTCAGCATGTCATAGAGGATGGATTACTCCCCTTGCAAGTGGGCATTTTTAAACACTTTTTCTGCTTACTCATTTCACATACCAACAATAAAAAAAGTTTTCTAACCCCCAACACATTTGTACAGCAATTAAAGTCAACTACAATTAACACAATCTGTTCGAATTAATCACGATACCTGATGTCAGTTTACTTTTTTAAGCAAAAATCTGGTCTTTGCAATCAAAACATTTATGTATTTGAGAAATATCTTAACTCTCATTATCTTGAAATTTATAAATGCGCTGCATGGTGCGTAGGTTGGCTTGCCCACAGCAAATTCAGCAGTGATTTATGCAATGGAACTGAGTAAAATGCAAGCCTTGAAGTTTTTCACTCTCCGCCTTTCTCTTCCCCCCCCCGCTTCTCTCGCTTCCTAACATTTGTTTTGGCAAAATATTTGCCAAAGTTCTACTGTAAAACACTATTTTCTAATAACAAGTCATGTTGCATCAGTCAAGTTACATTATGTCACTTCAAACACACAAAATGATGTTGCCTCCCTGACATAACTTGATGTGATGCCACAACACATCAAGTCAAAAACATTATTATTGTTGTTATTTTTTCAATCTGCCCCTTCATCCTCTATGATAGCTGTAAAGACCGCAGAAAAGTATTATTGCATCTCTGCTGCTTCTCTCAGCACCATGGAGTGTTTGCCAAGGAAGCTTTTCACTCTCAAATCCATGTGGTGGTTAGAAGACTTCACGGGTGATACCGGTGTCACACTAGGGCTAGCACGCGCCCCTGCGGCACTGCGACAGTGGGCGCCTGCCTCCAAGGCCATGGCCATGGCACAGCTTGCCAAGTAGCCTTCAGGGATGCAAAAGTAAGGAGCACATTGCAACCTCTACCTACAAGGTGGCAAGTGTCCTCCTTGTGATGCACCAGCACTACTGGGGTGGAGGGGACACGTTTCTGAAATCCTGCTTTCTCCACGCAGTAATAACCATGAATACCCCCGCTGCTGGCAGAGACCTCAAAAGAAGAAAACCCCTCAACAAAACCCTGCATGGCAAAGACTCTTAAAATCAAGGAGAGAACTGGACACTAGCCACAATGCCAGGATTTTTAGATGGTAGAAATCAGACCAGCCTCTGGAAATGAGAAGGGGGGGGGGAAAGCACCATTTACAGGACTAAAACAGACCCATTTTTATTAACAAGCTCATTCAAGCTTGATTTCAAAAGGAATTGGTTTAGTGAGCAAAAGCTTCCATTTTAGTCCATTTTGTAACCTATCCAGGTCCAGCATCCCTTTTTAACATTCACAGATGAGCAGGCAAGCGGAGCCCATTTGAATTAGGCAGAAACGGACAAAGGTAAAATAACCTCTTCATAAAAAGAGTTTCTCCCAATCTCACCTCCTGTCCCCAGTTTCTCCAGTGTGCTTTTAAATGCCTCCCTAAGCATAACTACTCCATCAACAACACAGGAGATTCCCAGGCATTACCACAGTTTGTCGCTCTGATCTCTACAACCCTCTCATCAGGGGTTTGTTTCCTACTTCACTCCTTTTTAAGTGCACCCTGCACTGATTTCCTCTTTACCTCTACCATCGCCACCATTATTCCCTCACATACAGCCGCTCAGGAGATCTCCTGGAAGGAGGCTGTTGAGAACTGTCTGGATAATCACGGGTTCTAGTTTCATTTCCTTACACCACCATCACATGGGCCCCAAGCTCCTTGTGTTTAATGAGTATGTCCGCGACGCTTGAAACAATCCAAATACAACACCCCTATTAGGAAACCCTCTTCAGATCTCAGTTTCTCCTCCTAGCTCACCTGTGCCTCTCGCTTCTGCGATGGAGGCAGCATCCTGCTGTTAGCCCGTCAATCAGACCACAACGGATACAGGTTGGCAGGCACCCTCTGACAGAGAGTCACTGAGATTAAGACATCACCCAGTTATTGTTATTATTAAAGGGTATTAATGGAGATGTTAAAAACCTTTCCTCCCTTTTTCCTCCAACAGTTGAGCCAAATTCAGGGGACTCTCACAATGCAGGTCACCCCCGAAAGTGAGGTCAGAGAGAAACACAAGCCTTGCTCCACACACCAGTGAGAAATTACCCTGCTTAATTCTTCTGTCATTACTTAACCCTTTTACCTTTGTGCACAAGGGGTGAGGGATGAGAAAGGTCTTTCTACTATTATCTCTTGCTGACCAGTTAGGTAAGCAACTCTTACCTAACCGTCTCCAACACACGCGCTTTCGGCTGGAGCATTACAGACTCCATTAGTAACACTACATCAGTTTACTTCAGAGGGCTTCGAGAAATCGGAGGAAGAAAAGACGCTGGGAGAGGGATTCTCGGCCCAGAGGCATGTGACGAGTTTGCAGCCAGCTCCCTCCCCGTACACCTCTCTGGGGCAGCGCGCATTTAGCCTTCTAGTTGTCAGCGCTTCGGCCCCCTCCCACACAGCCGGAAAGCACACGCGAGCCCGTCATTTCTCTTCGTGCCCCATTGGACTCGGCGGGGTCGTGGCAGGCACTCTCACCTTTCTGAAGCAGAA
>NW_010560218.1:426-7954 GCF_000687285.1 Phaethon lepturus | reverse complement strand
AGGATCCCTCGCGTGTTTTTCCATTTCCACTCGGAGCACTTGCGTTTGCTGGGGATGCCTGGCTGGGCGCGCTGGGAGGCGTTTCTCGGGAGCCCCGCGGCGAGGAGGAACCAGCCCGGGAAGAGGGGGCTGCCAGCAGCGTCCGCCGCTGGCCGGCCGGGTAAAACTCCAGCGCACCCAGTTTGCGGTATCGGCTTCATCAAATTGGTAACGGAACGTCCTCTGACCCTTGTTTCGCTTAGGAAAAAGTCAGGTGGTAGAGCTAATACTTGAATACATCTACTGCGGTCTAGTGGTGATGGGTCCTGCTAAAACCCATCCACTTCCCAGAATAAATGGTTCTGTTACATAGGAGGTTGCCAAGGAGCTTCTACTTATATGAGTTTTCCACTCCATGGATGATTTTGTCTATCTTCATGTATTTTAGTTTTACACCCATTACTTTCTTACCAGCTCTTAAAAAACCCTCTTGGTTCCGGTATTTCCCTTTCTGCCTCTGTTGCCATGTTTCTGTTGAATTCTAATCGTTCTCTGCAGAGACGCATGGAACAGGCGGCTGCTAACAAATGACACTGGGCCATATTTGGTCACATTTGCTCACGGTGACTCATACCTTAATCTGCAAGTAGCTTTATTGATTTTAGTACCTACTATTTCTCCAAGAGCTGTCACCACTTTGGTGGTGGTTCGTCACCACGTTTCATCTCTTATGGTTATGACACTGTGAAATGTCCAATCTCCTTCGAATATCTCTTCATCCTGCAAGGTTTTGATGCGGCAGTCTTTCTTGCCCCTTTTTTATAGTTTTCATTTTATTACCTGATACCAGGTCTTCAGTGGTTTGGTGGCTGTCAGGTGCCTGTGGCCAGCATGAGATGTTTTTTTAATGTGGTATTTGACGCAGGCATGGCCTCTCTCCAGGTTTGTCATTCTCAGCACCTCTCCATTTGGGTAACCGCTTGATTTTCAGCATCGTTCAATAATGTCCTATTTCAAATGGTCTGGTAGTTCTCACTGTTTATTTTTAGTGGCCACCATTCACAGGCATGTATGCTGGAGGATTATGTCTAGCATTTCATTAATCTGAGGTGGCTGGATGCACACATTTGCCTTTGTACAGCAAGTCCTTTATTTCGTTTCTTTATCACACTGATGTTGTTGAGCTCTCAGAAATGCCCAAAGAAAACACAGGCTGGCTGCCATTTAGTAACCATACATTGCTTCCTAAATACACTGGCATACGATTGCCCTGCCATGGGAAATTCTGGAAAGGTGGATGAATCCTAAGGGACAAATTTTCCTCAGAGCTCTAAGTCTTACCATGAATCACTGTAGTAAATCACCACCGAGCACTCAAAGATGTAGCCGCTAGAATTTTTTTAATCAGATATGCCAACAAAGAGAGCATCCATAAGATTTTGGGAGATGTAGTTCATTCCTCTAGCAAAAAAATAGTCATGTCAAGTGCTGTAAACAGCATCTGTAAGAAACAGTGCCACTCAAAGTTGTTGAAAATCAGTAGGTTCCCTAGACTTGGGAAAGAAACAGGTAGGGCCAGGTAAAATACATACGGATAAACACTTTCACAGCTCCCTCCCTATGAGGTAACATTAGACTGGGGCTAAAAATCTGGGGCTAGCAAAACCAGGCTTGTCAAAGTGGTCCTTAAAACAGAGGCCGTGGCTTTTGGGGCATGAAGAATTAGAGAGAAAGAACTGAGAAATGCAGGACTAGTTTTGTAATCCTCATTTTCACTTGTGGTGGGCGAATCCAGCTAGTAATAGGGATAACAGAGTATGGGCAGATGATACGTTTAAAAAAAGGTAATGCCTGTACGCCTGGAAGTAAGAGTTTGAAACAAGCATGAGTATCCCTTGTTTCCCTCGTGTTTGGGTTTCCAAATGTTTTCACACCTCCTTTCTGCGTCTCTCCCACCACATCATTAGGAATACTAAAATGACCCAGCAAGGAAATGTCAGGGAACGTCCCGCAGCGCCCGGGGCACGTGATGAGCAGTTCCACGTGCAAACCGCTCGCCAGCTTCAGTGAATCCCTAAACCCACACGCCAGCAAGGAGCAGGGCAGGGCAGGGCACCGACTTCTCCCATTAACTGAAAATATCTCTGAGGCATACTCTTGCAAAATTATAGCCAGGAAAACATACCGACTGACATGGAGTTCATATAACAACTGCCCACCCATTTCATTATTTCACAAATGTGTGATTCGTGCTTGTGAGCTGTCACCGTTAACATTTCCATCTGTCTCAATATTGCTTCTATTCTTAGTTGCTATGTGATAGATGTAGGTGTATGAAAAGGCTTTTTCCCCCCTCCCTGTGCAATGAAACAAAATAAATGAAAGCCCCATATACGTATCCACGCGTTTCATGCAAGAAATACAGGCACCTTTGCAGCGTTCCCATTACTAGAAGTAGAGGTGGAGTAAGAAGCACGTGCCTGTGGCCTCTCGGTGCTGCTAGAACATGTACTCAATGGGCCAAAACATAAATAAGTCAAAATCTAACCACAAAAGAACAGCATTGCTTTGATCTCCTTTTGAACATGCAGCTTGAGATTCCTGTTTTCCTAATCACGTAAGTATGGGAGTAATTTCACTTATCACGTAATCCTAATTGGTCTTTTCCTGAGGCAATCTCAAAGGGAAAACAGCCGTGACATACTTCAGTGTTCAAATGATCGGGTCCTCAGCCATGTAGATACTTTTGAACCCGGAGCTTTCAAGGTACTCATCGCTTGGACTAACAGAAAACTCTTTGCATAACATCGGCAAAACCTGCGTTTCTCAGTTCCTCTGTGCCAAAACTGGATTCGATGGGATACCTGTAGAAGTGAACAGACATTTCACAACAGCCTCCAGCAAAAGTGAAATCTGGCTCCAGTCGCTTTATTCCTGTCGCCATTTGAACTTCATGGCGGAGCGCAAACTCTCCTAGTTTCCGGCTGAAAAATGTCTTTTGAAGTCACTAATGGCTGTGACTGATTTTCATCCCTGGTGCAGCTCAGTGCTTCCCGGGGAGGCAGGGATTAGCTGGGTCCGGTCCGCGGCGTAAGCTGGGCGGCGGGGTGTCGGCCCCTGCTCCTCCTTGGCTAGCGGAGCGCCTCAGGACCGGGCCAGTTGCCACAGAGCCAACTCTTCTGTCGGTAAGTGGTTTCCCCACAGTCCCAGGCTGTTGTATGGTATCCCGTGGGGAATATTAGCGGTGGGAGTGCAGTGGACCAAGGTCTTGCCATAAGTGGCCAAGTGTGTAGTTTCTCTTCCCCCTACCTCTTTGTGGTTTGGTCTGTCTGTCTTTTCCTTCCCAAAATAGCACACAAAACCCCAATTTAACAAGTGTAAACCGTACACTCTGGCCTCCAATTTATTTTGACATTTGGCAAGAATGATTACGCAACATGTTCATTAAGTCATAACATTTTCGCTACTTTCCCATTTCAGATCCTTATTGACTGTAGCACATGCGAAAATAATGAACTTATTTATTCTCCAAATGGGCAGTAGACCCCAAACCTCCCAAGAAAATGCGTTGTTTATGGATGCAATGTATGCGGAGACTTTTAAAGCCCTAGGTCTCGCCTGACTGTAAAAAAACATAACGGTTCATGTCTGAAAGGGGTGAGGAGGGGCTTATCATCCACTAAAATGTTTATAGGGTTGTGCAGCTAAGGAGGTGTCATCAGTCAAGTTATTTCCTTTTTCTTAAATGGAGCCCCTTCCTCCTGACAAGCCTCTGTGGGACTCGGGAATAATGCAGTGAACAGGCATGGTAGTAGATAATTAGATGGACCAGCTAAAAGCAATATGAAAGAGGGCTGGTAACACAAGGATTACAGAAGGTGTGTGGGCATTTTGACATCCAGAAAACATTATAGATCTGGTCTCAGCTACCTCAGTCTCATGATGATAATTAAGAAATGTGGGTGTAGAAAAGCTCTTTGCATGGTTTGGTTGGATTATTGCTGCAGTTCAAAACACAATTGGCACAGACACCCACATTGGACATGATTGCCCTTTGATGAGGCAGATACTGACTTTTTAAAGCTGACATAGTTAAAATTATGTCTAAAGTTTATGGGGCCACAAGCTTCTGACTAGACTCCATTATTATAACAAATGGTAAAATACAAGCTGAAGCAGTTTTTTAAAAAAAAAAAGTTGAGGCATGTTGAGGAGGAAGGGACCCTGGCAGTGGGAAGGCTTTGGGATTAACCCTTCTCTCATCCGTTTAGCAAGAGTAGAAGAACATGAGCAGTGTCCAAGGGGTTTGCTTTGCACGCGTGGTCACACATCCTCTTTAAAGACAGAGTGGAGGGAAGACCAGCAAGGCTGGCTCCTCAGCTGCTTCCATTAATAGCCCACAGAGCGTAAAGTCTAGTTCCTATACAGCTTGTGTGTGGTATGGCAAATCTTCTCATTCTTTTGCCTCCATTTCTTCATCAGCAATACAGAGTTGTTACCAAACTCCCACCTTGAGCACTGAATAAGGTGAAAAATACCACCAATCTAAAAAAAAAAGTTTCAAACTTCATTATAAGTAGAATTTTTTTTTTTTTTTAAGAAACACTTGTGAATATTGAGGGAATGATGGAGGCTGTCTAGATAGGGACTGCTCGTGCCTGAGATAAGACGTAACAGTATAGCTTAACATACTCGCTCTTGCAGTGTGTCATTCTAATATTAGGGACACTAAACCTGTACAGCTATGGAAATGTCAAAGTATTAACCTCAGCCTGATTCTGCATGCGGGTTTGTTTCTTCTTTTACATGCTTCACTCCTTAAAACTACAGCAATGGAAGAAGGTTGTATGGTGGTCCAGTGGTTATTCTATATTTATCACAGCTCCCGTTCAGGTTTTCCCTGAGGAACCAGAAAAGACTGCGTATTGACAATGTAGATAGACTTGCAAAAGTATTTGACATTTCAAAATTGTCTTTTTTCCAATATTTTCAACATAAACTCAGTTGTATATTGTTTTACAGAATGTTCAAGGAGGCTTTCGGTATTTCCCTTTAAAGTTATAGTCAAAATGACATTTGATAAAATATTCAGATTCAAAATAAAATATATCATGAGAAGACAATGGATTTCAGGGAAACAGGTGGTTACCAAAAGAAAAAAAAAAAAAAAGGCAGCTGATTTCTGACAGCAAATACCTTTTGAAACCTGACCATCTCTACTGAGAATGGGATGCAGTGAGAGTCATGAGCAGGGGTCAAGAGACTGGAGCTGCTTAGGCAGTTAATTGGGCCTGTCAAATATATGTTCGTTCACACCTGCTGAAAGTTTATAAAACCACCTGAGAGGATATTTGTCTGAATTTTGTAAACAGATACCTGATAAAACAGTATTGGCCAGGAAAACAAAAAGCCCTAGCAGTTTTTAAGCGAGGATAAATTCTGGGTTTGGAATTTTCCAGGGGATAACGATACATCTCAAATGTCCTTTGCTTCTGTACATGTCACTTGCTGTAGCTTGACGTGTGATACCCCTTACTCTATTGCTGAAAATTTATTGCATCAGAGGAAAAAAAAAAAGTATAAGGTGTCTATTGGTTATAGAAAGAGTCATCCATACAGGGACTGAATCTCACAGTATTTCCAATACAAATCTCTTTGTGTCTCAGATTTGGTTTATTGACTAAGTTATTCTAAGTCCTTACACTACACTCATCATTCATCATGGTATTTGAACACCTTTCTAAGTGACTTGACGAATATCCGTCACATGTTTTGCTCTCATCCTCTTCCAAGGGAACAAGCACTTGAAGTCTAGGGTTTTTCCTTAGGTTTTTTTTTATTGTGAATGAGTCCTTCACAAAGGCCTTGGTGGTACAAGAGGTAAGAGTTTAATCATAGACTCACCCGATTCTTCTCTTTCTCTGTGGTATTCGCTCCTACACCAGCAGTCGGTCACTCTATCCACCACCTATTCCCCAGGCAGATCTGGTTCTCGTGCCTTTTTCCGCCCACCACCTGTTGTTTTCCCAAATCCTTCACCTAGATTCAGTCGTCAGCTGCCCAACCATGGTCATAGCCCAGGATACCCACTGCTCTTCTTGTCTCTTTTTTTTTGAGCTCTTTCGAGGACCCAAACATGTCCGACTTCAGAGGGGCTTTTAATCCCCAGTTCACCACCTTTGGCACCAAATATTTGTTTTTATCACCTACTTTCCCATCGAAGATTTCCCGCAGCATTCCCTAGAGAAAATTCTGCTGGATCCCAAATTTTAAGGAAACCAAAATATCTGACAAGAAGGCTAAGGCCTTTTTAAGGCAAAGCTAGAAAGTTAATTTGAAATGGCCAGAATTTCATATTCATTTATCCGTAGTGACAAAGCAGGGAGGAAATTCATAAAATTCAGACTAATGTGAGGCATACACTTCAGGGCAGGAGGAAGGCCAAAGATGATAGACCTTTCAAAATTGTTTTCTTTTGGGTCTATACCATCCTCTGGCAAGTCAGCCTGTCTAAGACGAATAGGGCAAGACCAAGGCAATGTACTGACTCACCTCCTTGACCACCAGAGGCCATTTCACCAGCTGCTGCTTGTGTGTGACAGCTGCCTGGGGCTCTGATGAGCAGCAGAACTTCCCAGCTCGCCTCTGCCAGGGCTGTGAACACGGTGACGATGATGTGCATTGTGCCAGTTCCCTCTCAGAAACGGAGAGTCGAGCAGACTTCAGTGCGTGCTCCCCCAGGACATACTGGGGATGATGCAGCCACAGAGCTGAGTCTCGTTTGGATCAGTTTGTCTTTTTATTTCTGTCACTTTGGGTTTCCAGTGTGGCTTGCAGGCCGGGGTAACCACTGAGACCCGACGCATAGGTTCAGCCATCCCCATGAAGCTCATGGAGGTAATTGCGAGTGGACATTCATATCTCCCTGCACAGGAGGTCGGACGGGGCTCTGAGTAACCTGATCTGGTTGAAGACGTCCCTGCTCATTGCACGGGGGTTGGACTAGATGACCTTTAAAGGTCCCTTCCAACCCAAACCCTTCTATGATTCGATAGCGATAGCCTCCTGCTCGCCCTCGCTGCAGAGCTGCCAGTGGTAATGAGCCACGCGCCGTTCCTGCAGCCAGAGAAATGGAGATAAGGGGCATGGGGGACTGTGCAAGAAGGTGGTTTGGAGGGCGCAGAGCCCCTGATATGAGCACCCATGGGGAAGGGGTGGGGAGGACACGGACAGCCCCTGGAAGAGGAGGTGGGTTGTGTGACGTGAGTGAAAGAGCCCCATGGAGGGATCTTTCCAGCGGGGAGAAATGAGGCAGGTGCCTGGCGTGCTCCAGGTGCTCAGCCTGAAGGCTTGGCATCGCCGCGAGCTTTGTCAGCCTCTTCTCAAGCCTCGTCCAACCCCACCTTTGGTTCCTCCTAGAAGAAGGCAGTGTAGTCTCTCAGCCACCGGCGCTCAGAGGCTTTGGGCCAGGACACAGCACCGCTGCTGCGGTTGGATCAAGCCCTGGCCGCGAGCCCTCCCCGCACCCCCAAGCGGGGGCAGCCCGGCC